>NC_134356.1:657938865-658215899 GCF_048569485.1 Anomaloglossus baeobatrachus | reverse complement strand
AGACTTAAGGGATGCTCCCTTGAATCCCAGGTTCAGAGCTCCCCCTGCTGGCCGGAGGGAGAACTGCGTTGGATGTTAAACTTGCTGGCCAATGGACCTCCCAATTACCTCCAGGCTCAGCATTAACCCTTTGGGAGGGCAATGCTGTTGTGGCGACCAGGTCCTGGGGCGCCACAGTAGCGGGACAAGATCAGAACAAACTCATGGTAACCAGAAGTGTACACTGCAGAGCAGGAACTATCACTGGCGGCATTCCGGGTGAAATAGCAGAAAAAGAAGCGCGATCCTTGGAACCAGGCACAACCAAATAGGCCTAGAATTGAAGAATACAGACCACAAGAAAACACACAGGATACAATGGCTCTGCAAAGAGCAGAGCCACATGTGAATCATGATAAATAATTTAACATAGCCATACGTGTATTGTTGATTTTTCTTCAATTTTTTGGTCCTGAAGAAGAGGTCTTGAACCTTGAAATACGTTGACCTATGGAATAAAATATTATATTACTAAATCAACAATTTTTCCATCCTTTTTGGTGACATTAACCCCTGTCACTCTCCAGCATTGAAGATAAATAGATAGTCAGATAGATTTCACAGCTATTAACACCCCCTTCTTCATTTATCATAACCAGCAAATGTAAAACAAACAGCTCTGAGCAGATATCAGGCTGTGAAAATGTGATACACACCTCTCCATTACTAACACCAAGGCTCGATGTCAACTGACATCACACAGCTGGCATCAACCCCATGACGAGGCGAAGAATCAGAACTGGTGCATCTATTGTGATGTGCCACTTCTGGAGTGGCTGCGTGCTGGTATTTTTCGGCTGGGAAGGACCCAAAAACCATGGCCCTTCCCAGCCTGATTATATCAGCTCACAGCTGTCTGCTTTACCTTTGCTGGTTATCATAAACGGGGGACCCACGGTTAATAGCTGTATTATCTATCTATCTATCTATCTATCTATCTATTATGTTTGGACTTGTTTAAGACGTAAAAATCTTTAATTTTTTTAAAGCATTTAGTTCTGGTCCATGTCACACAGAGACACATGGATGTCACACTAATGTCATCCGTGTGCAGTATGTGGTTTTCATGGACCCATAGACTTCTATTGGTCATTTTCATCTATGTAAATTATAAAAAACTGACAAATCTCTGTGACCAGGTAGTCACAGTTAGGCCCCTGAACAACACCGTTCCCTCACTAGGAAACACACAGCCAACCAGAAACCCTAGTCACCCCCCTTAGGGCAAAATAGACACACCAGTGGGCGTGACCAGGCGGTTGGAACACGCCCACCCAGGGGTCTAGACAGCCCGGGGCGGGAAAAACAGCAGATCAGTTTAGATCAGTCTGAAGTTCAGTTTGGAGAGGAGTGTGGGCTGGAGCTAAGGGTAGCTCCAGCGGTAGAGTTCAAGTTGAACAGTACCAGGGTAGGAGCCCTGGTGCCACTGGCTGGGAGGCGGACGGTGGTCTCCATCAGCAGGGGACGGGAAGACGGCTCGGTGGAGCCGATGTGGACCGGGACAGGGTTGTAGCCCGCCGGTGCCGACGCGGGGAACCGACCCGGAGGCCGTAGCACAGAGGGGGTGCTCGGACCCTGAGGTCAGGACCAGAGCCAACTGGAGCTGGTTGATTGGCCGATTGAGGCCAGGACTAGTGGTCCTTTCCCACCTGAGGTCCCTCATAGAAGACAGCAGCCCACCGATTAGGGATAAGAGGTCACCGCCAGGGCCCATGGATCCCACGGGCCAGCGTCTATGGGCACGGCTCCTTAGGCCACATCCAGCCGGGAGCAGACTCCTGAGTTTCACACCAGGAAAGTCCACCTTACACAAAGCAGTGCAGGAAATGGATAGAGACCACCAGCCGAGTGGGGGACCCGAACGCAACCGGCCGAGGCACCGGCCACCATCACCTTGGTTTACCAGAGACTTGTGTGTTTTACTAACAGTGAGTAAACCAGCACCCTCTGTGGTCTCCATCCCCTGCACCGAGCCACCGGGTCCCGGGGCCACCATCCCTACCCACGGAGGGGTTAACAATTTGCTGCACAACATCTCCCCCGGGTGCCCCATAACAGCAGCGGTGGTGTCCCACCTCACCACACACCGTGGGTGGCGTCACGAACTTATTATGGCCTAGCCCGTACATCTACGTCCCCCCATTTATTCGGCGTGTCCGCGAGACCCCCGAGTCCGGAGACCCTTGAGCAACCACCCACAGAAGGCTCGGACCTGAGCAGCACCGGCTGCTGGCACGGGGGTGGCACACCCCGAAACTTGGTGTCACAAACAGGATACTTACCCATCCACTTACCTTGTAGAAGTGTGCCTCTTATTGGACAGTCAGTGGTGATCCGTTGCAAAATTTTCAGAGGTCGCCATCTTGCCACCATTTTGGGCGCGAAAACTACAGCCCAGCGTCTTCTTCCCCGAGAAAAGGGGGCGAAAGCCGAAGCTCCGCCCACTGGGAACGCGGCCGGAGAGCGAGGCCGGAAGTCGCAAAACAAAACTAACAGACCACAAAAAGAAGTGCCGGCAAAAGACCAAGGGGGGGCAGGTGAAGATTCTGCGACATGTGACCGAGCAGATAAAGGGCAGGGACTCCAGGACCATGCCGCCCTTCTTGTTCCTGGACACCATCGGAGCAACATGGCCGACCCGTCTGGCAAGCCCGGAGTGCAGGAGCCCGAGACCGGAACAGCGGCCTAGGTAGAAGCCCAGATGGAACGCATGTGCCGCCGGATCCAGGCGCAAGCGCGCTTTATCTTGGAGCGATGGACGGCTGAGATGGCGGAGCTGGCTGCAGCCTTGCGGGCTCGTGAAGTGGAGGCAACCTTGGAGGAGCAGATAAGCGACCCACGCCCCTATGTCCCTCAGGGACCGGCCGACCAAGCTAAGGGGCCCGGCCTGCCCCTGCTCGCCATGCTGCCTCCCTCACCACCTGCACCTGCCGCTGACACCCCACTCGGTCCGCTGCCACCAGCACCAGCAGCGGTGTCCGTCCCACCGGCCTGCGAGGACCGGCCAGAGGAAGCCACTAGCAGCCAGCCAGTTACCGCTCCGGCACCAACACCGGGTCCACGCAAGACCAGCGCCCGGAAGGTGCCCCGTCCAGCCTTGGACCCGACAGCGATCCCGGAAGAGGTTGCGCCCGATATGACAACGGCCCCGGCAGTCCGCCCGGCCAAAGTGGAGGCCGGAAGCCAGCACGATGCGCCTCGCTGGCCGCTCCCAGATTCCTGGCCTCGGCTGAGGTGCAGCGGGGTTGCAGCTGCCAAGCAGCAGACCAGGCCACGTCACAGCGGGGTCTCCCGTTGCCAAAGGTGCCAGTCGTAGTCGGCACGGAGGGACTCCGGCTGGGCCCAGACCCCGCGCAGGATGAACTGGAGCAGGCCGCAGACGCTCCGTACTGGGAGCGGCAGCGGCGCCAGCTGGGGAAGGAAATCGCCGCCTGGGAGAATAGGAAGGCGGAGGTCCTGTCTCGGACCTACGCGGAATAAGACAATCTAAGGAACGCCACTTTCCGGGTGAGGGGCCCGACGTATGAAGGCCAGGTCCGGCACTTTAACCCCCAAAAGGGGTGGGGCTTCATATATGACCTGGGTCTGGAGGCTGAAATATTTGTATCCCAGAGGGACGTGGCCCTCATCTGCCTGTTGGTCAACCAGACCGGGACCTGGAACCCGGAAAGCTTGTAACCTACACCTGGCACTGCGGAGAGAGGGGGTGGTTTGCTCTCGATGTCAGAAGGAGGGTGAGAATGGGCGCCCTGCTACACGTCCACACCTCTCCGCCATTTTCCGGTCCCGAATTTGATGAAGATGCAAATTAGGATGTTAGGTAGTAGTTCCTGAGTTTACCAAAAAGTTGAAGTCCCCATTGGGACCGTCTGATGTTGTCCCACAGTCCCGTTTTAAAGTTTAAAAAGACAATGGCTTAGAACTTGCAAGCCAGCCCATAAATGTTTGGGTCTTGTAAATACTCCCTGACCAACCTTCTCACCAAGCCGCAGTCTCTGGAGAGGCTGATTGGAGGACGGGCCTGCAGTAGCGTCAGCCGAGGCCCTGTCTCCAGCAAAACCGGTGACTACCCTCCGGGTCAGGGGTCCACTGGACGCGGGGGCCCTTGAAAAGGACTGCCGGGTAAGGAACTTTTTACCCGGCCTGTTTGGGCAACACCCGGACCTATCCTGGACTTGGGCAAGGGGTGCCAACCTGTGTTTTAGTGGTGGTGTGACGCCCTGGGCAAGCCAGGGGTCACAGGTCATTACACCACCACACCCTACACCCCAGTTAGGCACATCAGCTAACCCAAAAATCCTTGTTGCCTTCCTCCAGAGGCTGATGTCCACACCAGGGGGTGGGCCAGGCGGTTGGCTCCGCCCACCGAGGAGTTCACAGCTCTGGAGGCGGGAAAACCAGGCAGTTTAGCTCAGGCAGAGCTTGAGTGAGGAGTAAACAGTTGCAGATAGAGTTTGGAGTTTGAAGAGAGTCAGCTCGGGGAAGAGCTTGAGATCAGTTAGGGAAGTGAAGTGGTAGAGGAGCTTAAGAGAGAAGCTGAAGTAAGGTGCAAAGGGACAGTTTGAAAAGCCTGAAGTGAGTCCGGGTGTGTACCCCGGGCTAAGTGACAGCAAGGTCAGCAGACGGCGGTGATTGTCCGCAGAGGTGACTGCTCGGAGGTCACTGGAAGGACCGCGGACGGGTGGTGACCCGGCGGTTTGGAGCAGTGTACAAGGAGCAGTCAGCCCCAGGGCAGGGGCCTCTCGGATCCCGGCAAGGCTAGGAGTCGCCATAATTTGCCAAATCCATCAGTGAAGGGGACGACCATCTCCAAACAACCAAGTCCCGATTGAAGGCAACAGTCCAACCAGTAACGGAGAGACACCGCCACCGCCAGGGCACCAGTTTCTCAGGGCCAGCGCCTGCGGGCAAAGAGTAGGGCTCCTCCGGCCTATATCCAAGCCGGGGAGCGGGTTACCGGTGGGAACCCATCGCAACCACAACCATCATAGGTGCAGGACAAAGGGACCGTCACCGTCAACTACTGGGGAAAAGCAAGTGCAGCCGTCCGTGGGAACCGTCTTTCCAGTCGTGTGTTTTACCGAGAACTGTGTCATCGTCTCAGGCTGAGTGAGTACCACAGTGCCGCAAGGCACAGCGCTGCCCCCGCGTCCCTGCGCCCACCAGGCCCTGCATCTCCCATCTCATCCCTGGGCCCCGGGATCACCAACCCCTACCCACGGAGTGGCAACACAACAACTTGCTGCTCCACACCATCACTCCCGGGATCCCCATACAGAGCAGCGGTGGTGTCAACAAATCACCACAACCGTGGGTGGCGTCACGGACAATAAACTATATCCCAAAACCCAATCCCCTTTCACTCACGGGCGAGGAGCGCCGCTCGAGAACCCCCGGGATCCGGCCCACCGCTCGAGCCACCACTGAGCAGCAGCAGCCGGACCCGAGCAGAGGGGTGAGCGCAGTGCTGACACCCTCCTCCCCGCCCGCGACAGTGGCATCAGGGATAGGTTGTTTGGGTGGGTGAGGTGAGAAGGACCCGGTCCATCCCATCCCGGTTGTTTATATGTGCAACGTATAAGCAAAATGCCTCCCGTAAGGGAAGAAAACACAATCTACCTAAATGTAAATATGTTATTATAATTGTAAGATGTTTTACCCGTTTTATCTCCCTTTTTTCTAGTTCAATAAACGGTGGTGGTCGGACATCCCGTGGACAGTCTGTGTTTAACCAAGGGGAAGTGTGACGCCCTGGCAAAACCAAGTAGTCACAGTTAGGCCCCTGCACAACACCATTCCCTCACTAGGAAACACACAACCAATCAGAAACCCTAGTCACCCCCATTAGGGAAATATAGACACACCAGTGGGCGTGACCAGGCGGTTGGAACACGCCCACCCAGGGGTCTAGACAGCCCGGGGCGGAAAAAACAGCAGATCAGTTTAGATCAGTCTGAAGTTCAGTTTGGAGATGAGTGTGGGCTGGAGCTAAGGGTAGCTCCAGCGTTAGAGTTCAAGTTGAACGGTACCAGGGTAGCAGCCCTGGTGCCACTGGCTGGCAGGCGGACGGTGGTCTCTGTCAGCAGGGGACGGGAAGACGGCTCGGTGGAGCGGATGTGGACTGGGACAGGGTTGTAGCCCGCCGGTGCCGACGCAGGGAACCGACCCGGAGGCCGTAGCACAGAGAGGGGGGCTCAAACCCTGAGGCCAGGACTGGAGCCAACTGGAGCTGGTTGATTTGCTGATTGAGGCCAGGACTAGAGGACCTGTCCCACCCGAGGTCCCTCAGAGTAGACAGCAGCCCACTGATTAGGGATAAGAGGTCACCGCCAGGGCCCATGGATCCCACGGCCCTGCGTCTGCGGGCACGGCTCCTTAGGCCACATCCTGCCGGGAGCGGACTACTGAGTTTCACACCCGGAAAGTCCACCTTACACAAAGCAGTGCAGGTAAAGGTTAGAGACCACCAGCCGAGTGGGGGACCCGAACGCAACCGGCCGCCATCACCTTGGTTTACCAGAGACTTGTGTGTTATACTAACAGTGATTACACCAGCACCCTCTGTGGTCGCCATCCCCTGCACCGAGCCAACGAGTCCCGGGGCCACCATCCCTTCCCACGGAGGGGTTAACAATTTGCTGCACAACATCTCCCCCGGGTGCCCCATAACAGCAGCGGTGGTGTCCCACCTCACCACACACCATGGGTGGCGTCACGAACTTATTACAGCCTAGCTCATACATCTATGTCCCCCCATTTATTTGGCATGTCCGCGAGACCCCCGGGTCCGGAGACCCTCGAGTCACCACCCCCAGAAGGCTTGGACCCAAGCAGCGCCGGCTGCTGGCATGGGGGTGGCACATCTCCATATGGAAAACACGGAGGTGTGAAGATCAACAGAGATTTTAATTACTATTAGTAATGAGTAAGCACTAAAATGAGTGCTCGATACTCAAATCGAGCAGGTTGGACTATCGGACAGGCTCAACTCAAGAAACAAGTAAAATGGAAGTCAATGGAGAACGCAAGCAATTTCTGGAACCCCCACCCCCAGGAGGGCTGCCGGGGCAAGAAAATTGTTGAAATCAATGGAAACAGCACTCAAATGGAATCGGAATAGGATGGGGAAGATGCCTGGATGCATCTCTGGCTCCCACATCGCGGCTGGGAACAATGTTTTCACACTATTAAGCTATGTGCCCACGTGGTTTTTTTTATGTGTTGAGTTTTGAGTGCAGATTGCAGGTTTGTCACAAAAAACGGAAGGGAATCCTGTTGTCAGCAAAGTCAATGAGGATCCTGAAGTGTTGTGCACAAGTTGCTTTTTTGTGACTTTGCAGATTTGGTGCAGAAAATGATCTGCAGCATGGCCATTCTTTCAGCAGTTTTGCAACATATTTTCACCTATTGACTTCAAGGAATTCTGTCAAAGACACTATAAAAGTGCAGATGAAAGACGCATGCAAAAAAGCATAGAAAACGCAGCCAAAGCGCACTTTTTCTGGCTACATTTTTTTTGTCAAGAGATGTAAAAATTCCTGCAATCAGAGAGTTAGGAAGTGTTGAATGTTAAGATAACTAACATGATAAACCCCTCCTTGCCTCCAGGCATAGCATCACTGATAGCTAGCATCATTGAAGAGGGCAACACTACGGTGGCTCCCGGACCCTGGGGTGCCACACAAGCAACACCACCAACCAAATTCGATTCTCTGTCCCAGTTGCCAAGAAGGCATGTTGTTAAGTCAGCAAAACAAGAGGATCAGAGTGTGGAAATGAAAAAATAGGTGATAGACCATGGAGTCACTGACCCAACCTGGGAACGTGAAGACAGTAGTGCAGAGCGGGAGGGATCCACAGCACCACAACAGGCAGAAGGAGGCAGTGAGGTGGCCAGAGGGAGAAGGCAGGCAAATATTCCCCATAGCACTCACAGACGGCATGTTCCCAGGCCAAGGGTTGGTTGTTCCCCAGGCTGGCACTTTTTTAAAGGATGTATAGTATATGAAACGCCCACGCCGGGTCTTGCAGGGCTCGCACGGTCACCGGGCCGGTGGTATTCGGGGTCAGGCTGTGAGTTGCCTGACCCGGCTTCCGTGACCCCCGGCGAGTTTCAATAAAAAGGAAAGTCCGACCGTCAGTCCGGTGTTACAAGGGGGACGGAAGGAGGGTAACGGGGTCCCTGAGGGGGGCTTGCCATCGCTCTCCCCCAGAAAACGGTACGGGACGGGGACGGGGGATGCTTGCAGCGCCACCCGTGGTTTGCGGCTAGGTGTTCAGCCGCCGCTGCGCGGTCTCTCTCCGGGGCAGGTGTTACAGGCAGCCGGATGGAATCGCTCCCCACGGGTGGAGAGGGGGAGCCCCGGGAGGTTAATGAGACCCAGGGCAACAGTCCTCAGGGACACCGGGGGCACAGTGCGGCGGCATTACTCACAGCAGTCACGGTGTGCGGTTCCAGTTGTTCTTTATTTAAAGTCCGTTTCACATCGCACCCGGGTGCTGGTCCTCGCCGCCTGTAGCCTTTGGTCGGTCCCGGGCAGGTAGGAGGAAGGGGTGTCCGGTGAGGTGTTCTGGGGGTCTCTCCCTTTCGGTGCGTTAGTGCCGTCCCCGTGGCATAGAGCATCTTGGGAACTCGCCGCCTGTCTGTCTCTCTCATCCCCGGTAGCGGACCAACACAACCGCCACCGGGTACAACCTTCTCCAGTGAACCCCAGTCCTCAGCTCCATTCCCCTCCTCTAGGTGTTATCAGCCCTGGTCTCGTGGCATCTCCTCAACAGGAGCTGTTCTCTGGACGTCTGCACTCCCTTGCAGCCCCTGACGTTCTGCTTAAAACTTCTTTGTGCTCTGCACTAAACTCACTCCTTCAGGCCCCCCTCCCCTTGGTTGTCATGGGGACCTGCCTGTGTCCAGCCACCTGCTCATTAAGGAGACAGGATGAGTCATGGACTCAGTACAAACTTCATGCTGCAAATGCAGTTAACTCCTTCCTGCCAGTGTGATGTTAGTGTGTGTTGTGGGGACCCTTCCTCCTCCTGCCCGGGAAAAATGGGGTAACATTTAATACCCTGTAACGACCCGTTTACAGGGGCGTTACACTCCTCCAGACCAAAAACGCAACACTCCGGGGTTGCGACAACAAACAACACCGCAAAAAAAAACTTTTCATAGATAAACAAATTAACACGTCCCTTTTACCGGGACCCAATAAAGGATATGAAGAGGCAGGAGGAAAAAGAAGAAGAAAGAGAAGAAAAGCATGGAAAAAGAAACCTTTGCATATGTCAAAACATTTAAACTTTCGGGAACAGGCCTCCTTATGACGCTCCAGGTACCCCGGTTTAGGGGGGAAAACTCGGTAGTCCAAATCCCGGTACGGGCTGCGGTGCTGGGCTCACCCCTCCGGCCACCACTTGCCAAAGCTCGCACCCGGGCAGTCCATATCATCTCCCCATCTTCTCCTGGGTCTGGGGAGGCAGGGTTCCTGGCTCCTAGTAAGTGTCCAACAAAGGGGCGGGCACGGATTTTCGCGCCCCGCTGCAGCCCCACCCACGAAGGGCGGGCAAGTCCAGTCCTTGTTGGTACGCATGGCGCCCATCCCATTCTCAATGGACGCCATTGTACAGTCCAAGTCCATTTGTCGCATACCCGCAGTCGCGGGCACCAAAATAAATGTTAGACAATCCAATTCTGCAGATGGTAAAAACAAGGCACGCGTCACCCGGCGTTACCGGGTCTTGTCCGGACCCTGCTCGCAGCGCCAAGTTGAAACGCCCACGCCGGGGCTTGCAGGGCTCGCACGGTCACCGGGCCGGTGGTATTCGGGGTCAGGCTGTGAGTTGCCCGACCCGGCTTCCGTGACCCCCGGCGGGTTTCAATAAAAAGGAAAGTCCGACCGTCAGTCCGGTGTTACAAGAGGGACGGAAGGAGGGTAACGGGGTCCCTGGGGGGAGGGCTTGCCATCGCTCTCCCCCAGGAAACGGTACGGGACGGGGACGGGGGATGCTTGCAGCGCCACCCGTGGTTTGCGGCCAGGAGTTCAGCCGCCGCTGCGCGGTCTCTCTCCGGGGCAGGTGTTACGGGCAGCCGGATGGAATCGCTCCCCACGGGTGGAGCGGGGGAGCCCTGGGAGGTTAATGAGACCCAGGGCAACAGTCCTCAGGGACACCGGGGGCACAGTGCGGCGGCATTACTCACAGCAGTCACGGTGTGCGGTTCCAGTTGTTCTTTATTTAAAGTCCGTTTCACATCGCACCCGGGTGCTGGTCCTCGCCGCCTGTAGCCTTTGGTCGGTCCCGGGCAGGTAGGAGGAAGGGGTGTCCGGTGAGGTGTTCTGGGGGTCTCTCCCTTTCGGTGCGTTAGTGCCGTCCCCGTGGCATAGAGCATCTTGGGAACTCGCCCCCTGTCTGTCTCTCTCATCCCCGGTAGCGGACCAACACAACCGCCACCGGGTACAACCTTCTCCAGGGAACCCCAGTCGTCAGCTCCATTTCCCTCCTCTAGGTGTTATCAGCCCTGGTCTCGTGGCATCTCCTCAACAGGAGCTGTTCTCTGGACGTCTGCACTCCCTTGCAGCCCCTGACGTTCTGCTTAAAACTTCTTTGTGCTCTGCACTAAACTCACTTCTTCAGGCCCCCCTCTCCTTGGTTGTCATGGGAACGATGCCTGTGTCCAGCCACCTGCTCATTAAGGAGACAGGATGAGTCATGGACTCAGTACAAACTTCATGCTGCAAATGCTGTTAACTCCTTCCTGCCAGTGTGATGTTAGTGTGTGTTGTGGGGACCCTTCCTCCTCCTGCCCGGGAAAAATGGGGTAACATTTAATACCCTGTAACGACCCGTTTACAGGGGCGTTACATATAGACACCACTGCCTCCTTCCCTGTGCTATGTGCTTGGCAATCCACTGTCCAGGACGCAGGTATGGATGCCTCCTGCCCTGTAGCTATCATTGCATATTCAAAAGCACCATCAGCAACCTTGTCCAATTCCTTGTGCAACTGCAGCTTTCAGCTGTCAATATCCCAGGGCTTGGGAAGCCGCAACAAGAACCAAAGCAGGAGCCGGAGGAACATGTGCACGGCTGCAGCAGTAATTCCACTGGTGTCCCTGCCATGAAGGACACGCAAGGTAGCGCAAGGGATGTCAGCATTGTAATATCAAGAGGGTCATCATGTGGCCCTCGCTTCAGATTTTTACAGGGACATTAGGCCGTCCTCGCTCCAGATTCTTGGAGGCTTTTAAGGCTGCCTTCACTCAAAATTTTTAGAGGCTCATCAGGCTGCCCTCACTCTTAAGTTTTATAGGGTCATCAAGCAGCCATCGATCTCAATTTTTAAAGGCCTTTCTGGAGACACGGGGGTCATTGGGTGCTCTCGTCCGCTGGCCAGGCCGCCTTTAGAAAGACAGCATGGCCCAGGGCTCATCGCAACTGAACGCCCGACCTCCTTAACCGTGGGTGGAACACTACTCAGACAACACAGGGTGAGGGAATCATAATATTAAGACTGTATTGGATCCCCAAACAATTAACGGCACATAGCACATAACCAGCAAAACCACAAAATGTAACTGGCAACAGTTTCTCACCCTTCCGCTGGCTCACCAGGGATTAGAATGTCCGTGCCTCAGAGCTTCCAGGGTTACTTACTCCAAACCAGCAGCACCCCACTTTCGGCGGGCACCCACCGAGAATGGAATAACGCCAGATTTAGGAAGCTGGCTGTGGACCGCAAAGCCTGTAGTCAGGTGACTGGATTGCCCCAAGCTGGATTACTTCCTTAGATAGTCTTTGATATATCAGCTGAATCCTTGCATTCGATGCTGAAGTCCATGTAGTATTATAATCCAGGTTCGGTTATGGCTTGCCAATTGGATCCACAGGTCCTAGATTGGTAGAATGTAGCAAGAGTCTAGCCGAGCAATGGACAGTCCTCCTTCTTATAGCTTTGAGCTCTCCATTCAGACCATTGGGGTCTTCACGATTGGTGGATAAAACTGGGCTCTTATTGGCTAGATTTCAAGTAGTATACAAAATATCCAGAGACGAGGGAGAGACAGCTAAGTGACATCACATTTAGCAATTCACATAGTAATACAATGGGAGGTTTGCATAATTGATTTGTCTTGGTGTCTGACCTTCACTGGCCAAGGCAATTACATGAGTCAACAAGAACTTTAAAAGGTACTGTCACAAATAACGAGATCGCTAGCGAGATCGCAGCTGAGTCACCGTTTGGTGACGCAGTAGCGATCCCGTTAGCAATCTCGTTATGTGTGACACTTACCAGCGATCTGGCCCCTGCTGTGAGATCGCTAGTCGTTGCTGAATGGTCCAGGTCATTTTCTTCAAAGGCGACGTCCTGCTGGGAAGGACATATCGCTGTGTTTGACACTATGTGACAGGGTCACAGTGACTGCTGAGATCGTTATACAGGTCGCTACTGCGACCTGTATTGTTCCTGCATCGCTGGTAAGATCTGACTGTGTGACATCTCACCTGCGACCTCCCAGCGACTTACCTGCGATCCCTATCAGGTCGCATCGTTTTCGGGATCGCTGGTAAGTCGTTGTGTGTGACTGGGCCTTAACACTAGTGTCGCGGGCGGGGAGGAGGGTGTCAGCACACTACGCTCACCCCTTCTTGTCGGTTCCGGCGGCAGCCGCTGTTCAGTGGTGGCTCGAGCTGTGGGCCGGATCCCGGGGGTTCTTGAGCGGCGCTCCTCGCCCGTGAGTGAAAGGGGGTTTGGGTGTTGGGGTATTGTCCGTGACGCCACCCACGGTTGTGGTGATTTGTAGCACCACCGCTGCTCAATACGGGAATCCCGGGAGTGGTGATATGGAGCAGCTAGGTGTTGTGTTGCCCCTCCGTGGGTAGGGGTTGGTGATCCCGGGGCCCGGTGATGAGATGTAGGATGCAGGGCCTGGTGGGCACAGGGACGCGGGGGCAGCGCTTGCGGCACTGTGGTACTCACTCAGCCTGAGACGGTGACACAGTTCTCGGTAAACAGACGGCTGGTTGGTCAAACGGACGGCTGCACTTGCTCTCCCAGTAGGTAGCGGTGATGTCCCTTTTCCCTGCATCTAATGTTCGTGTGTTGGTAGCGATGGGTTCCCACCGGTAACCCGCTCCCCGGCTTCAAGCTGGACCGGAGGAGCTCTACTCTTTGCCCGCAGGCGCTGGCCCTCAGAAACTGGTGCCCTGGCGGTGGCGGTGTCTCTGCTTTAATGGTTGGGCTGTTGCCTTCAATCGGGACTTGGTTGTTGGGGGATCTACGTCCCCTTCACTGACGGATTTGGCAAATTATGGCGACTCCTAGCCTTGCCGGGGTCCGAGAGGCCCCTGCCCTGGTGCTGACTGTCCTTTGGTACGCTGCTCCAGACCGCCGGGCCACTACCCGTCCGCGGTCCTTCCAGGAACTTCCAAACGGTCACCACTCCAGACAATCACCACCGTTGCTGACCTTGCTGACTCCGTCCTGCACACAGCTGGACTCACTTCAAGCTTTCTTTCTGTCACCTTTCTTACTTTCCTCCTTTACCACTTTACTTCCTTAGCTAAGATTAGCTGTTTACTCCTTTCCGTCCCTAGCTTAACTGCCCACACAAGCCCTCCTGGGCTACTCTTCCACTCCTTCCACTTCCTCCTCAAAACCCTATCTGCTTGGTTTCTTCCCGCCTCCAGAGCTGTGAACTCCTCGGTGGGCGGAGCCAACCGCCTGGCCCGCCCCCTGGTGTGAACATCAGCCTCTGGAGGAAGGCAACAAGGATTTCTGTGTAGCTTTGGTGTTCCTAACTGGGATGTAGGGTGTGATGGTGCAATGACCTGTGACCCCTGGCTTGCCCAGGGCGTCACACTAGACTCTTAAAAGTCTTGTAGAAACAATGAGAGACTTATCTCCCCATTTATAAACAAGATATCATCATATCTGGCTGAATTTTAAGAAAATTAACCCATGCTAGGCACTGACAGAGTCCATGTCATCACAGTCTTCACGTCACCCTCACTCTTAATTTTTATAGGGTCATCAGGCAGCCCTGTTCTTAATTTTTAGTTGCTCATCAGGCTGCCCTTGATCTTAATTTTTAGAGGTCATCATGCGAACCTCGCTCTTAATTTTTCAGGGTATGTATGATTTCCTCCTTTATAATTTTTTTCAGGATGTATGTGAGGCCTACCTCTACAATTCTCTTACATATATAGATGTATACGCCCCAAGGATAAATGTTTTTCAATCCTTGCACTTAGTGCATAGGCTTTACCAGTAAAGGAGTCCCACTCCTTAAAAATGGCAATTTTTTTTTTCCCTGAGGTCGTCCTCCTTGACTGTCTCGTTTTGGCCATCTACCAGGAGATGTTGTAAGATTATAAATGCAAGAATAAAAATATTTGCATCGTTAACCTACCTAGGGTTTAATATAATCCACAACCTCAGATCTTCACAGCAGGAAACAGTGGTTTTACTAAAATACAGGACAGTAATTAGCCCTGAAATGGACTTTTGGTTCTAGGTTGCAAAAGCAGTACAAGTATAGAAGGACTGTAATGGAATAAACCCTGCCTATATGCCTGCTCTAATCCAAAACTATACCTCCTCCACTAGCTATCCCTACACTCAATGCAGGTAACAGTAGTTTTACTAGCATAAAGTACAGTAATTAGCCCTGATAAAGACTTTTGATTTTAGGCTGTAACAGCAGTATAATTATAGCAGGACTGTACTATAAGGCAATAAAGCCTGCCTATATGTCTCAAATCCTAAACTACCTCATCCACCAGCTATCCCTACATTGAAGGACGGTAACAGCTGTTTACTAAAATAAAGGACACTATGTAGCCCTGAGAAATACTTTTGTTTTTATATTGCAGCAGACGTATAGAAGAACTGTAAGGCAAGAAATCCTGCCTATATGCATGCTCTAATCTAAAACTATCCATCCTACACCAGATATCCCTACACTCAATGCAGGTAACAGAGGTTTTACTAAAGAAAGGACAGTATGTCACCCTGAAAAATACTTTTGGTTTTAGTTTGCAGCAGTATTAATATTGAAGGACTGTAAGGCAATAAACCCTGCCTATATGCCTGCTATAATTTAAACTCTCTCTTCTGGATCAACTCTGCCTGAACTGTAGTGTGCTGAGAATCATGCCCCACATGTTGATTGGCTGTCAAAAGCCATTTTGGACTGATATTATCAGACTGGGAAGACCCACGGTATTTGGCCTTCCCAGCCTAAAAGTAGCAGCTCTCAGCAGCAGTATTGGCACATCCATTAATTGAGCCAATTTTGGCACTTCACCATAGCTCTTGGTGCATTGGCAATTGGGTTAATAGGTTAATGGGGTTGATCTCATGTGCATAGTGTTGTATGGCATGAAGTCCAGAAGTAAGTAATGCTCATGTGTCTCTCAGTGTTGTGAGTTTAATTCCCAGGAGGCCAGACTAGAGGAGATATGTTGATTTTGTTCATACACTGCAGAGAGATGCCAGCCACGCCCATGAGGAGGAGTAGCTACAGAGTCGGCAGTGGGAGAAAGTCGGGACAATAGCACTGAATAGTAGAAGTGAGCCCTCAAATCATTACAGTCCCACTGAATTCAGGATGGTTGGGAGCTATGACATTACTGCTCGTCCAGGTCATAGAATCATGAACAGCGCAGCGTCACCCGGTGACACAGATGAGCAATAACGTTACTGATGTCACCGTTCTTCAGAAGCACCAGCCCTCCACAACACTGCGAGAGCCAGGAGTGCCTGTAGGTGTATGGACTGTCAGATTCTCTCTGGACTATGTCGGATCTAAGTGGGATTTTTTATTTTGTTTTTTTTTAACAACATGGTGAATGAGCTTATTATGTATCTTGTTTTATTATCTAGTTATTTATTTATCTATCTTTGCAGATATTTAACACATAAAAACCATTCATTTCACTGTCATGCATTTTTTTTCCCAATACATGTCCCATGTACGGTACAGACATGTACACACAGACGGCCACACCAATAGATTAAACGGATTGTCCTGCATAAAAAACGCATGTGTGAACATGGCTTCACAGACACAAAAAAATGTAGCTGTTATATACTCAAGCTACATACAGATTGCTGATACAAATGTGAGGAATATGGCATATCAATGCATGCAAGTCAATTGCCAATCATACTTTTTTCCACCCATTCTAACCTGCATCTAGAGGTCACCGTATTCCAGATAGAAATCATCTTCCTCCATTGTGGAACAAATGGTAAGGGGTGAAAGGTAATTATTAGTAAGGAAGTAGCCTGACTACACCAAGACCCTCTGGTGACAAAAGTAATTCAGCTAGGGAAGTGGATGGCAGTTTGCTAGTTTCAGAGATGCTTCAAAGGGAACCTGACAGAAAGACTGGCTCTTAGGTAAAAAGTATAAAATTGGGGAGTGCGTAGCTCCCACAAATATGGCAGGCATATCTCTGTCCTTCTGGAAAGCAAGATGCACTTAATACATATTTCCCCTTAATTGTGGGACATGCATATCAGCACATCATTAATAACCAGCTGCTGGAGGACAAACAACACATCATGTTTCCTAGCTATGGGAAGATAAAATCACAATTGGAAACAATGGGTAGCACAGTGGCTCAGTGGTTAGCACTGCAGTCTTGCAGCTCTGGGGCTCTAGACATGCAGATAGGGAGTTTAGATTGTAAGTCCCAATGGGCACAGTGTTGCTGATGTATGTAAAGCTCTGCGGAATATCTTAGCGCTATATAAAAAAATACCGATTTATTTATTTTATTATTTTACTACATGATGGTAATATATTCAACATGAGATGCTCAGAGGCAGAGATATGAGGAAAACTACAATTTCATAATTCTCTTGAACCTGAAGGCATATCCCATGTCCCGCCCTGTCATAGGTCACCAGATTGAGAGTTACATGGGTTATTAAAAACCAAAGCGGACATTTTGGAGGTGGTTCTTCTCAGGGAAGTCACGTCCAGTAAATGTGTAGGGAGTCCCAAGGAGACCATTGACTCCAAAGCACCTTCCCTATGCTGAGCCAGTGTGGTGCCCTGGACTAGCCAGGGGCCACAGGTAACAACACACACACACACCCACCCCCAGCAGTTCACAGCAGTCATCCCCAGTGAGACCTGATTTCTTCCCTCGGGTTCAGACAGACACACCAGGTGTGCAGAGTCAAGCAGATAGGCACGCCCACCGAGGAGTTTAGCTGGCCTGAGGCAAAAACCAGCTCAGACAAGTCCAGGCAGAGCAAGAGAGAGGAGGTCTGCAGAGAGGCAGACGCAGACTGGGGCCTAGGTTGGAGCCTAGGTCCCTCGTGTAGCAAGTGAGGCAGACGGTAGTGGCCGTCTGCAGGAGCCGGGAAGACAGTCTTGGTGGAACCGTAGGTAGCCGGGACAGGGTAGTAGCCCGTCCGGTACGGAACCGGGGAGCCAGCTGGAAACCGGAGTGCAGGAGGAGCGTACACGAAGGTGAAGGAAAGGACTTACACTACCAACCTGGGGTCAGGGGAAAAACACCGCAGCCGTCTGTGGGACCCGTCCATCCAGCCGTTTGTTTGACCAGAGACTCCGTGTAAATTACTGGCTGAGTGAGTACCACCGTGCCGTGCGGCACCGCGCTGCCCCCGCGACCCTGCACCTCACCAGGCCCCGTAGCCCGCCTGCCATCCCTAAAACCCTCACCGGGCCCCGGGACAACCAACCCCCCTACCCACGGAGGGGAGAAACAACATCCAAGCTGCTCCCTGTCACCGCTCCCGGGATCCTCGTCCAGAGCAGCGGTGGTGTCACAACCTCACCACAACCGTGGGTGGCGTCACGGACAATAAATCCCCAAAACCATTCCCCTTTTCACTCACGGGCGAGGAGCGCCGCTCGAGTCCCTGGATCCGGCCCACCGCTCGAGCCATCGAGCAGCAAGCAAAGCAGCAGCAGTGCCGGACCCGAGTGTGGTGAGCGCAGCGTCCCCTCCCCGCCCGCGACAACTTGGCGTCACGAACAGGATCTTACCGCTCTGCCGTCTGGTAGAGGTGCGCCTTGTGACTGCCGGAGGGGTCCGGCCGAAAATCTCGAGAAGCCGCCATTTTGGGCGCGAAAAGTCCCTGCTCGAGCGTCTTCCCGAGTAGTGGAGGCGCGAAAGCTGAAACCCCGTCCCTGTAGAGGAGGAGCCGGAAAAAGACTAAGGGGCACGGATGGCGTCCGGCCGCATGTGAACCGCGGCTGTGGAAGCAGGGACGCCAGGACTCTGCAAGTATTTGGTTCCTGGAGCACCACTGCACGAGATGTCCCGTCCGTCCGGCACTGCTGAAACCTCAGTGCCCGTGCCCGCGGCCAACGCCCCGACCGACCCGTTACCCCTGTCACCGGTAGCGGAGCTCGCAGCGTCTGTGAGGGAGGGCCCAGACCTGGGGTCCCCAGGCCTTACCTTCGTCACCGCCCTGCCACCGGTCCCAGCAGTCCACCCGGCCGCGATGGAGATGACGACGGCTCCGGCAGTCCGCCCGGCCGCAACGGCAGCGAAGTACCCGTCCTGTTAACAAATCTGGGCCCGTTCCTGGACTGGGGTCAAGGGGTGCTGCCCACTTCTTAGGGGCAGCATCAGGGCCAGGTTGTTTGGGTGGGTGACTGAAGGACCCGTTCCGTTGTTATTATTAAAAGTGTTTTATTGTTGTTGCAACGGTTGAAGTGATATGCCTCCCGTAAGGGAAGTTGTATGAAAAAAAAAAAAATGTGTTTTATTCTTTTTCAGTTTGTGAAAATAAAACCGGTGATGGACGGGCAGCCCGCGGACGGTCTGCATTTTACTAAGGGGGAATGTGGCGCCCTAGACTAGCCAGGGGCCACAGGTAACAACACACACACACCCCCACCCCCAGCAGTTCACAGCAGTCATCCCCAGTGAGACCTGATTTCTTCCCTCGGGTTCAGACAGACACACCAGGTGGGCGGAGTCAAGCAGATAGGCACGCCCACCTAGGAGTCTAGCTGGCCTGAGGCAAAAACCAGCTCAGACAAGTCCAGGCAGAGGAAGAGAGAGGAGGTCTGCAGAGAGGCAGACGCAGACTGGGGCCTAGGTTGGAGCCTAGGTCCCTCGTGTAGCCAGTGAGGCATACGGTAGTGGCCGTCTGCAGGAGCCGGGAAGACAGTCTTGGTGGAACCGTAGGTAGCCGGGACAGGGTAGTGGCCCGTCCGCTACCGAACCGGGGAGCCAGCTGGAAACCGGCGCGCAGGAGGAGCGTACACGAAGGTGAAGGAAAGGACTTACACTACCAACCTGGGGTCAGGGGAAAAACACCGCAGCCGTCTGTGGGACCCGTCCATCCAGCAGTTTGTTTGACCAGAGACTCTGTGTAAATTACTGGCTGAGTGAGTACCACCGTGCCGTGCGGCACCGCGCTGCCCCCGCGACCCTGCACCTCACCAGGCCCCGAAGCCTGCCTGCCATCCCTAACACCGTCACCGG
Organism: Anomaloglossus baeobatrachus; assembly: GCF_048569485.1. NCBI lineage: Eukaryota > Metazoa > Chordata > Amphibia > Anura > Aromobatidae > Anomaloglossus > Anomaloglossus baeobatrachus. The sequence goes on along the minus strand of NC_134356.1, from coordinate 658,196,384 downwards.
GCCCCGGGACAACCAACCCCCCTACCCACGGAGGGGAGAAACAACATCCAAGCTGCTCCCTGTCACTGCTCCCGGGATCCCCGTCCAGAGCATTGGTGGTGTCACAACCTCACCACAACCGTGGGTGGCGTCACAGACAATAAATCCCCAAAACCATTCCCCTTTTCACTCACGGGCGAGGAGCGCCGCTCGAGTCCCCGGATCCGGCCCACCGCTTGAGCCACCGAGCAGCAAGCGAAGCAGCAGCAGTGCCGGACCCGAGCGTGGTGAGCGCAGCGTCCCCTCCCCGCCCGCGACACCAGCACCAGGCCTAATCACAAAAAAAAGTAACTGATTCATATGTACAACTGCTTTCACCTATATCTCACTTGTAACTGCATTTTTGACCATAATCTTTGTAAATTTCTCATGTATATATCGTTTTATCTAGTGTGCTCTTAAGGCGAATAAATATATAATTTAATCCTGGGTTCTTCTTTTATCTCTGTAACGCTCGCCGCAGGGATGGTACTCCGTGAAAGTGGACCCATTGGACCACAGTGAGACCCCGGACCTACTCTTACATGGGGTAGGGGACCAGGACTGTGGCAGCTGACCCTCAGGACAGGAGCGGACACAAGAGCAGACAGGACAGAGTCAAAGTGTAGACAGGGACCACCAGGGTGGCTCCAGGTAGACAACACAGGCAGCATGGACAGGCAGAGTCTCTAGCACCAGCGGGGCAGGACAAACAGGCAAAGTCACTAGCAAGGAAGATGGCATGGCCAGAATGGACAGACAGACTCTCTAGCATCAGCGGGGCAGGACAAACAGGCAAAGTCACTAGCAAGGAAGATGGCATGGCCAGGACAGACAGGCAGAGTCTATAGCACCTGCGGGGCAGGATGGACAGGCAAAGTCACAAGTATGAACAAGGCAGGACTGGCAAGCAGTAGGAATGGGCAGGACAGGATTGGAACCAGGTAACAACAGGCAGGACGGGCTGGTAGCCAGGTGTGACACCCTGGCAAAACCAGGTTGTCCCAGGAGACTGCATCCATCCTAAAGATGCAGGACTCTCTCCTCCTTGCCCTACCATCACAGCCCACACACAGATACATACACCAGCCACAAAAGCCTAGTCACCCCCCTAGGATAATAGGGACACACCAGTGGTCGGGGCCAGGCAGATGGTGACGCCCACCTAGGGGTTCTGAGGTGTCAGGCGAGGGAACAGAGACAGTGTAGTTTGGACAGTGGTACTCAGGGGTTGTAGCTCCCGGACTACCGGGCTAGTTGAGCTGACTAGGTGGCAGACGGCAGAGCAGGGCCACAGGCGACGGAGATCCGGTCGTGGGAGACCTTATGTGGACCGGGCAGGGTTGTAGCCCGCCGGTGCCGACAGCGGGGATCCGATCCGAAGGCCGTGCACAGTCGCGGTACCTGGACCCTAGGGCAAGGACTACTTCACGCACCTTTCCAATTGACCAGCGGGGACAAGATTCCAAGTCTTGTCCCACTAGCAGCCCAGATAGAGCGAGACGGAAGCCCAACGCAGGGGATAGGGCGTCTGCAAGTGCCTGTAAAGATCCCAAGGGTCAGATCTCGCAGGCCACAGCTCCCACAGCAAACATACCGGGAGTGGACTTTTCCCGTTTTATGCAGGACTAGTCAACACACAAGACAATACAAAAGTGCAGGAGGAAGGGCCCCAGTTCTGTTCACTGGTATGTGGGACCCGAGAACACCCCTCCGGAGGCTACTGGTATCCGGCACTTGATTTACTTCTTGGACTTGGTGTGACTTATTTACAAACTGTCAGTACACCGGTATCATCCGGTCCAGCCCTGCAGACTGCACCCCAGCACCCCACCAACACCTGGGCCCCGGGACTACACCTCGCCTACCCGTGGCGGGGATACCATCCTGCTGCCCCACTCCATCAGCCCCGGGCACCCCATACCAAGGCAGCGGCGGTGTCACCAACCATCACCGCAACCTACGGGTGGCGTCACTGACACAAACTCTCCCCTGTAAATACCCCCTTATTCAGTAGTGAGGACGGACGGCTGCACGAGCCCTGGTCCGGCTGCCACTCGAGTCACAGCAACGACCCCGGATCCGAGCATCCCGAGCAGCCCGTGGTGTGGTCTGTCCCCAGTCCGCAACACAGGTACAGGCAGGACAGGTGAAACAGGCAGAATGGCCTGGTAAGAAAAAAGGTTATTTTAGTTCACCCGTATATTTGCTCTCTCAGTTCCAGCGGGGTGCACGTAATATACCAGACAGGCAGGTCCGTAGGTAGAGTTGAAGAGGAGATGGAGTAGGGACTCGGCACCGATGCCAAAGGAAAAATATTTTTCAAGTATATAAAAAATAGAAACTTTATTAGATCATATTTAAAAATTCAAATATGCTAACTATGTATGACTTCATTATACAATTGTCCAGATAGGTTGCCTCTCAGTTTGTGAGTTTTCACTCAATTTTAAATGGTTTTATGATGTCTTTTTGCCACTATTTGTTAATAAAATGATTTTCATGCACTTTACCTGCTATGGTCCACTGACTAATTGTGACGTCCTGGCAAAACCAGGTAGTCACAAACACATAGGCCCCCCGCATAACACCTTCCCTCACAGGGTTACATACAGCCGACCTGAAACCCTAGTCACCCCCCAGGGAAAGGCAGGCACACCAGTGGGCGGGACCAGGCGGATGAAGAACGCCCACCTAGGGGTCTGGAGAGCCCGTGGCGGGAAAAAGCAGTAGTTGAAGTTGAGAGGTTGAAGTGGAAGGAGGTAGTTCAAGTGCAGTGAGCAGAGGCGCCGGGGTTGGAGCCCTGGTGCATTGGCTAGGAGGCAGACGGTGGTCCGTGTCTAGTAGGAGACAGGGAAATGACAGCTGGAGATCCGAGGTGGATCGGGGCAGGGTTGGTGTGGCGCCCCAGGACCTGGTCACCAGAACAGCATTGCCCCTCCAAAGGGTTAATGCTGAGCCTGGAGGTAATTGGGAGGTCTATTGGCCAGAAAGTTTAACATCCAACGCAGTTTCTCCCTCAGGCCAGCAGGGGGAGCTCTGAACCTGGAGTTCCAGGGAGCATTCCTTAAGTCTGACCTGAGGGAGGAGTTAGTGTTCAGTCTGGAGAGAGAAAGCAGAGAGAGCAGACGCAGAGTAGTGCTGTCCTGTGGACTGGGGCCTGGAGCTGGAGTAGCTTGGCCCAGTGAAGCAGGAGGAGCAGAGAGGCACAGAAGAGACTCGGACATCGGAGTCTGTGGTTGCCAGGGTGTAAAATCCTTCCCTGGTAGCCGAATCCGGAGGGCAGGAGAGCTGCAAGCACCTGGCCCAGAAGCAATCTGAACGTACAGCTGCATCCCAAGGGCCCGGTGTGGACTCCAGCAGAGAAGCATCAGAGAGGGCCTGCGCAGCCTACCACACAGAAAAAGGGACGAACCACCGGTCCCAGCAGCAAGAGGGCCATTGCCAATCCAGAGAACAGGGTCCTATAACAGTAAGGAAAGAACAGGAGTAGGCCTCATACTCATCTAGCCAAAAAGATACCTCAGTTACTTCCAGGCCGGCCGGAGCCCTCTACCACCTGTAACGGTCTCCCAGGACTAACCGTTTGCAAAGTAAAAGAGGAGAAGGTAAAGAAACTGTTGTTTGTGTCCGGTCCTTTCACCGCCTGACGGCCCTGCACTACACCTTACACCATAGACTCTCACGAGCACCAACAGTGTCCCCGGGGCACCGCTCCACCTGTGTGGAGCAGTACCACTATTGCTGCCATTCCATCACCCCGGAGGCCTCATACAGCAGCGGCGGCTTAATAGCTGCAAACCACAGGTGGCGTCACGACAAATATACACTTTAATTGACACCCACCAGGGTCACGGAGTCGGGCTCCGCCACCACTGACGACCCCCGGACTAGTCCGGCCCGGCACCGGGTGTCCCATAGCCCTGGGGTGGGCGAGTCATTGGAACCCACCGGTACTGACACCAGAGAATTGACCCGGAAACCGTGCACAGAGGGGTTACTTGGACCAGACTTGAAGCCAGGACGGAACCAACGGCCTAGCTAATTAACCAATTGAGGGCAGGATTATAGGTCCTGTCCCAACCAAAGTCCCAAAAGCAGACAACCACCCACCGAGAGGGATAGGGTATCTGCAAACACCCATTGAGATCCCACGGGTCAGCGTCAGCGGGCAGGGCTCCCAACAATAGTACCGGGAGCGGACTCCCGCGTTTCACACTGGGAATTCCACCACAACACAACACAGTGCAGAGGAAAGTGACACAGACCACCAACCCTGGTGGGGGACCAGCGTACACCTGGCCGTGGCGGCTGGCCACCAGCACCTTGGTTAATCACTGGACTTGTCTGATTTCTTTAACCGTGAGTAAGCTGAGACTCCCTGGTGTGACCAGGCGCACCGGGCCCTGCCATCACCGTCCCCTGCACCAAGTCACCGGGTCCCAGCTGCCATCCCATCACCCCAGGGGTCCCACAACAGCAGCGGTGGTGCCATAATTCAGCACACACCGTGGGTGGCGTCACAGACAGACTACGGCAAATCCTGTACAAATACGTCCCTTTTTGATTTGGAGTGTCCGCGTGACCCCCGGGTCCGGATCATCCCTTGAGCCACACTGCGGGTCCTGATCCGAGCAGCCCGGCTGCTACTGACTGGGGGCGGCACATAATCATTACAATTAATTATTGAGGGTTTATTTGGTGCCTCATATGGGCAGTTTCTTTGTTGTATGCACATGTAGGAGGTGGTCTTGTTGCCCCACTCATACTGAGTTTTATACTGTTTTATATGTATTATGTCAAATGTGTATTATATGGACTGTGCTGCTGCGGAAGAATATGGTTCTGTGACGCCCTGGACTAGTCAGGTCGTCCCAGGTAATCCCATGCACACATACCCCCTCCCTAAAAAGGTGACAGCAGCCAAACTTCAAAACCCTTGTCACCTCCCTCCAGGTTTGATGTCCACACCAGGGGGGTGGAGCCAGGCAGTTGGCTCCGCCCACCGAGGAGTACACAGGCCTGGAGGCGGGACAACAGAGCAGTTTCCCGTGGGGAGCAGAGAGAGTAGTTCTAGAGAGCAGCTTTGACAGTGGAGGAGAGAAGTCGAGTTCAAGGGCAGACCTGTGACGAGGCCTGTCAATAGTCTACTCAGGTGGCTGAGTTGGAGCACTGTCACCTCTGGCAAGGAGGCAGATGGTGGTGGCCGCCTGCAGGAGCTAGGATTACAGCTGGTGGAACCATAGGGACCGGAGTCGGGCGGTGGAACGCCGGTACCGAACCGGGGAACCGATTGGAATCCGGAGCACCAGGAGGGGTACTCAGACCCAGTACGAAGCCCAGAAACCACTACGCTAAGTCGAATCAACTGATTGAGGACTGGACTTTAGGACCTTTCCCACACAAGACCCGACTGAAGACAACAGCCGAACCTTTTAGGGTAAAGCCACCGCCAAGGCATAGAGACCCAAAGGGTCAGCGTCTGCGGGCAAACAGGGCTCTCCCGACACTCAGCAAGCCGGGGAGCGGACTACCGTTGCTTAGGCATAGAAGTCAGAACATTCACATTAAGGAGGTGCAGGAGAAAGGCGGAAACCACCAACCTGTTAAGGGAGAAGCTGCAGCCGGCTGCGGGCCCCGTTCATCATCCCGTTTGGTTTACCAGAGACTCCGGTGTGTTGTGTCATAGTGAGTACACCAGTGCCTTCGGGCTGTGCACCGCGCTGCACCGCACCGACACCCCAACACGCATCCAATCCCCCCTGCCTCAGCACCTCCCTCGGGCCCACGGGACCAACACTCCCCTACCCACGGAGGGGTGTACACCAAGCTGCGCAACACCGTCCCCGGGAGGCCTAGTCAACGGCAGCGGTGGTGTCCATCCATTCACCACAACCCGTGGGTGGCGTCACAAACTTAAAAATCCCTTACAAACCACTGCGGCCCCGGTCGTGGAACTCCCCACCAAAGTCCCCGCGTGTAGCGCCAATCCCCCCTTACGGAGCGACGTGACCCCCGGGTCCGTGAGGAGCTCGAGCCATCCACTGTATGAGCACGGATCCGAGCGGCTCGGCAGCAGGCCGAGCTCGCGGGGCGGTACACGTACCCTCCTTCTGGCGTCAGCGAACAGGATTGAACCCATCCACTTACCGGTGGAAGTGCGCCTTGAAGTTGTTGTTAGTGGCGTCCCGCTGAAAAATTGCAGAATCCGCCAACTTGTCACTATCCAGTGGCGTGAAGTTTCCCGCCCAAGCCGTCTCTCCAAGTAGAAAGGGTGCAAAAAGTGAAGCCCCGCCCCCTGAGAGCAGAGCGGTGCAGAAAGCAAGTGAAGTGCCCCGAAAAGACCAAGAGGGGGGCAGGTGAAGATCCAGCCTCATGTAACTGAGGAGATAAAGGGCAGGGACTCCAGGACTCTGCCACCCGTTGTGTTCCTGGATCCCGAGAGTGCAACATGTCTACCCCGTCCGGAGAGCCAGAGTTTCCCGAGCCCGCGCCCGGAACAGCGGCGTGGGTAGAAGCCCAGACGTCCATGATGTGCTGCCGCCTCCAAGCCCAGGTACGCTACCTTATGGAGCAATGGGCGGCCGAGATGGAGGGGATAGCCGCCGCTGTGCGGGCATGTGAAGTGGCGACAGTGTTGGAGGAAAGGGTACGCGGCCCACGCCCCTATGTCCGAGAGGGACTGGCCACTGCGGCTGAGGGACCTGGTCTGCTCCTGCCCTCCATACTGCCTCCCCCACCGCCTGTAGTGGTTGCCGCTGCCTCTCCGCCCGTCCCAGACGCTAAGGAGCCACCTGTAGCCGCAGCACGCGGAAGGCCGTGTGCTCGGCCTGAACCGACCCAGTTACCCTGGAATGTACCTGTCCCGGACAAAGACGGAGAAAGAGACGCCCCGACAGACGCCGGCCTGGGCAGTCCGCCCGGCCAAGAGAGAGGCTATTGCACCCCGGAGACTCGCCCAGCAAGGAAAGCTAGCCGCTTCCCGACCCCAGGCCTCGGCAGAGGCAGCGCAGGGTTGTTGCTGCAAGGCATTGCCTCAAGCCGCGACACAGCGGGGTTCCCCAGAGAAGGGGCAGGTTGTGGACAGCACAGGGGAGCTCCGGCTGGGCCCAACCTGTGCGCAAGAAGGGCAACGGAACGCCCCGTATTGGGAGCGGCGGCCAAACCAGTTGGGCCGAGAGATCGAGGCCTGTGAGAGGCGAAAGGCAGAAGTCCTGGCCCACACAATCCGGGAGAAGGAGAACCTAAGGAATGCTACCTTTCGGGTGCAGGGCCCGACCTTCCAAGGCCAGGTCCACCGGTTTGACCCCCAGCGTGGATGGGGGTTTATCGTTCAACAGGGCCTGGAGGCCGAAGTTTTTGTTTCCCGACGGGATGTCAACTCCCACCTCATGTTGGGTCATCCGGATCGGGATCTGGTTCCAGGAGATCTCGTGACCTACACGGCATTGCGGGGAGAGGGGCTGGTTTGCCCTCGGTGTTAAAAGGAAGGGGTGTTCCCAGTCCCCTCCCCCACCGTACAGCCCTGAGGATGCCGTCGAAGAGGAGTATGATGAAGATGCGGAGTAAAGGCAGCGGAACCCGGCTGCCAAAGTTGAACAGTCCCCGTTGGGACCATACTGCCCCGTTTTCATAAAGATACGGCTGAGGCCACCCAAAAACTATTGGGCATGTAAATAACCCCCCTAACCGGCCTTCCGGTTTCACAGTCTCCGGACGGGGCAGACAGGAGGATGGGCCTGCGGGAAACAGATGGCCGAGGCCCGTCACCATTGCAACCGGTGGCCATCCTCCGGGTCCAGGGGCTCCCTGGACATTGGGCCCCCGAGAGACAAGCAGATGTGAAACTTGCACCCATCCCGTTAAACACCACCTGGGCCCGTCACCGGACTGGGGAAAAGGGGTGCTGCCCACTTCTTAGGGACAGCATCAAGGTTCAGGTTGTTTGGGTGGGTGAGTGAAGGACCTGTTCCCGTTTCCCGTATTAATAAACATGTTACAGTTTGAAACGTTTAAGTATGTGCCTCCCGTAAGGGAAGATTAAAAAAAAAAAAATGCATAATGTTTAAATTTTTTTTATCTTTTTACAGTTACAAAATAAACCAGTGATGGACGGGCAGCCCGCGGACGGTCTGCATTAAACCAAGGGGGAATGTGATGCCCTGTACTAGTCAGGTCGTCCCAGGTAGTCCCATGCACACAAACAACCTCCCTAAAAAGGTGACAGCAGCCAAACTTCAAAACCCTTGTCACCTCCCTTCAGGTTTGATGTCCACACCAGGGGGGTGGAGCCCTTATGGGGCGACGTGACCCCCGGGTCCGTGAGGAGCTCTAGCCACCCACCGTACGAGCACGGATCCAAGCAGCTCGGCAGCGGGCCGAGCCCGCGGGGCGGTACAGTTCCCCGATGTAACAGCCGAGACGGTGTAGCGGATGCTGAAGCCTGGTAAAGTCAATTGTAAGGGTATTGTGTTGTAATAAGTTGTATATGGTAGTGTAAAGTGTAGTTTGTTATTGTGACGCCCTGGCCTATCAGGTCGTCACAGGGTATTGTGCAATCTGCCCTTCTGCATGATATCCATCTCCTCCTTGGTTACGGGTCCCTGGCCTTCGGTGTTGCTAAGAACAAGCTAATCAAGACCCTAGGAACACTCTGCACCACACCCACCAGACACACCACTGGACAGCCTGAAGGGAATAGGGCTGGCCACTAGGGGGGTTGGTAAAGGGTAGGTCAGGAGTGTCAGGAGACAGGGAGTGTTGTGTTGGAGGTGAAAGTGAGAAGAGGTTAGGAGCTGGGCTCCTCGTATACTAGGTGGCAGACATTGGTCTGGGACTGGTAGGAGCTGGAATCCCGGTCTCAGGGGATCGTGACAAGGGGCACGGAACTGCCGAGGAGGGCAGCCGGCGGCCTAGTGCCATCTCCGGGCAGGGGCCAGGGCACGACAGGGTACATGGACCCTAGGCCGGGAAGTAGCTCAAGCGTCCTGGTAATTCACCCAACGAGGACGGAGCCTTAAAGATCCGTTCTCCACCCGCTTCAAAATCGGGGTACTAGCACAACGAGGGTGATAGGACTTTCCCAATCCGGAGTCCAGAAAATCCCAAGCATGAACCCTGAGAGCAAGCTCACCCAGTTAGCCATACTGGTGAGCATGACCCGACTAGTTTTACACTACAGGGACCAATCAGTATAAAGGTGCCAAGGAAAAGGTCACAAGCTAACAAGGAACACCAAAAGGCACAGGATCCAGGCGTGCTCCCTCCCTGCTGCAGCGGTGCTCAGAACTTTGGTTTACAAGTTGTCGGTATCAGCGTTATTGGACTGAATAAGTACGCAGTGACCCTTACCTCCCTACGGTATCCTCCGCCAGCATCACCGAGCCCCGGGGCATCCCTCTTACCCACAAAGGGGTTAAACACCTGGTTGCCATCCCATCGCCACTGGGTGCTCCCAATGGCAGCGGTGGTATCCCACCTTACCACACACTGTGGGTGGCATCACGAACTTTAAACGTACAGTGCCCTGTAAATACCCCCCTTTTTGTTTCGAGTGGTTGTGTGAAGCTCCACATGTGTTGTGTCGGTGCATTACCTTCAGGGACTCCACGTGGGATGGTCTGGTCACAGGTAGGTTGTTTCCTTAGGATTTTCGTGACGCCACTCTCGGTATTGCGGTCAGGAGTCCGCCACTGCAGATTAGTGGACGCCTGGGGCTGATGTTGGATGCAGCTAGATGTAGTGGCCTCCCGAGAGTGAGGTGGGCCCCAGGGCCCTGTGTAGGTGTGTGGAGCCACAGGTCGCAGAATGACTCAGGCACAGTCCAGACAGTCTTTCAGGGTTTTTACTCACAGTAGATGGCAGAGCGAGTACCCGGGCATAGCTGGGATGAACCAGGCTGGAACCAGGAATTCCGTCAGGCTGACTGTGAGGGTGACTACCGACTCGCCTTCTCTAGCCCTGATGTTTTTGGGGGTGACTCCGACTTGAAGTCCCTACAGGGGTCACCCAGGGAAGTTGCTGCTGCCTGTTCTCCCCTCTTTTCGTCCCGTTTGCTTGTAGCCTGGACCAGGTCACTCCGGCTGCTTGCCTCTTGTGAGCTATGGGCCCTCTCATTGCTACGTGGCTGCGGACTCTGTGGTGTTGTGGTGGGGGTCTGAAGTGCCCCCTCCGGCAGGTTTGGCAGGAGAAAATTGAATAAATCTCTGCACTCGGACCTGTTACCCTTTGGGCCTGGTACCTTCCTGGCAGTCCCCTTACTCAGCCACCACTTGCCTCCAGCCTTGGGTGGTTTTCGGGTGGCACTCCCAGGTGACCATTCTCCCCGGTCGGTAGCCACTGCATGTGCGCTGTCAGATTGTGACAGACTCCAGGGTCTGCTGCATGCGTCTGCTCTCCCTGAGCTGCACTCACTAACTGGCTCACTACTCCCTCCCCACTGTGCCTACTTAAGCAACCTAGCAACCAGGCTCTCTGCCACACCCCTTGAGTGGAGATGGAGGCCACGCCCTCTCCTGGATTCCCCAGGGGTCCACCAAAGGTCCATGTGGGAGACCTGATTACTATGCGCCTGTGTAATCACACCTCGGTCAGCCTTCTGGATTACCTGTGTTGTACTGCCCCCAGCATGGGTGCAGTACTCAGTGGTGCCTGAACAGGTCAGGGGCGCCACAGTTGCATGACCCCCGGATCCGGAGAACCCCTCGAAGCACCGCGGATCCGGATCCGAGCAGTTCCGGCTGCTGACACGGGGGCGGCACATTATGTGTTATAAATGTGTTAGCAATGTGTGGTAAAGTGTATTAGGCAGATAAACTTTAGGGGAGAGCATAGGTTGTAATAGAAGTAGCAGAATGGTAGGATGTAGTATAAGGTAAAGTATAGGTATTATGTAGATAGACTTATTAATAGCTATAGCAGTAGCAGATCCTTCCTGGTTACAAAGGGAGCTGAGAGTAAAGGTGAGAGGAGCAACAAATGGCCAGAGGGTTGACTAGAAAGATGGGTTTCTAGAGAGTCAGTTCTGAAGAGGGCTTCCTGGAGTAAAGATGTGACCTTATGACTTGGGTCCATCGGGGAAACCGGAGGTATCTTCCAAGGGTTCGGGGCCTACAACTCACTTCAGGACAGGTTTAGAAAACCCCAGTGATTAAATGGACTTCCAGAGTGAGAGTTCTTTGGGTCGGGCCTAAGGAAGTCAAGTAACTAGAAGACGTTCACAGCAGTGAGTGGACCAGCACAGAGTAGAAAGTGGGAAACTGAGGTATAGGCCCGGCAGCTGGAGGACTAGGTGCCAGTCAGCATGATAGGCCAGACAGAGTACCAGAGGAAACAGTGGCAGCAGAACCGTAAAAGTGTGGCCATATTGTTCATGAAGGTGGAAGAAGTAATAAAAGGTTTACAGTTATCTTGCTAAGAGTTCTCCAGTATCCTGTGTGTATCTGCCACATCGATGATGGCAACCGGCTGTGGTGTGGTGGATGCTGCTCTGAAGAGTACAGTAAGTGTGGCGCCCTGGACTAGCCAGGTAGCCACAGACAAAACACACACACACACCTACCCCCCAGACAGTTACATTAGTCAGACAAAAACCCTTGTTGCCTCCCTCCAGGGTCTGATGTCCACACCAGGTGGGGTGGAGCCAAGCGGTTGGCGCCACCCACCGAGGAGTTCACAGGCCTGGAGGCGGGAAAAGCAGTTAGATAGAGTTTGGAGGTGAAAGTGAGAGGTCACGTACTGCGAGTGTGTAACGGGGCGCCAGGGGCGCCTCGGGGATTGTAGTCGTGGCCCCTTCTGTTAGGCTTACCCCTGGTGCCGCCGTCACTGTTGGGACGGGAGGTGACTTGGTGGGGCAGAGTGTGGTGGTGCAGACGCTGTCGTCAGTTGTACAGAGACTCTGCAGACATGGATCAATTGAACCAGCAGGCATTTTTATTACGCGCTTTTCTTCACAGAGGCACAACACACAACAAGATATCTTCACACTTTTTGGCTGAGGGGAAAAAACCTGTGCCTGACGTCTCCTCCAGTGGGGATGTGCCCGGCTAATCCGCTTCACCTGGCTCCCACTACGGCTACCCACAGACCGGACCCACACCAGTACTGCTTCACACTTGAGGTTACGCCTTCTCCTTTTCTCTCCGGCTTTCCCAGTTACCCAGCTCCCACACTCTGCCCCTTCTCTGCTTCTTCTCTCCCGTCCCGGACACAACTCCCTGCTAGTTCTAACTTTTTCCCTTCACAACTCAACTTCTCCCTCCCCTTTCTGCTGCCGGCTCCTCCTCTCCTCTGCCCTGTTTCTGTGGAGACAGCCGTCCCACCCGGCCACTAGGGGAACCCCTAAAAACAGTGCATATGAATATAAAACATTTTTATTAAACAACATTAACATTCCGGGGGGAAAACTGTACCTCTTTGTAAGGGGTCTGCCCACCCCTTACATACCTCCCCTCTTTAAGCCTAAGCCTCCCGGCAAGGCACAAACCTAAAAACACATTTATATGATAAAGTCATTGCAATAAAACTATAAATATGTCCACCTTAGGGCACACGCAAGGGGCGCACCAGTCCGGCGCCCGGAGTCCCTCCTGGGAGCTCCCGGTCTTAGCAGGTAACGTGCCCGGAGGCCTTCAGTAAGCACTCCCGGTCTTTGTAGATTTTCTGCCCAGAGGCTTTTGCAGCACTCCCGGTCTTAGACGGCAGGAACACAAAAATAGCAGAGTTTCCTTTAACCACACGGAGGAACCCCTGGCTCAGTCCAGCGTCGGGCTCCTTCCGGGCTCAGTAGCTTGAACAAATTACAACAGCAGAACTTCTTCGGCACTGAACAACGCCGGTATTTAAACATAAACAGGTCCACTTCTTCCGGTCTTGACAGTTCACTCTTGGTGATAGGCACGTTGCCATTCGGCCCGTTGAGCCTTCACGTAGTCCGACAAGGACTGTCCAGGCAACCGGCGCAGCCTCCGGAAGGGCTCATAATTGACGGTTGGCTCCGGTGTCTCAGTCTCCGGTCTTGTCTCCTCCACCCCCGACGGGGGTGACGGGGTCGCTGCACGGGACGGCTGGGGGCTGCCCATGACGATTACCGGGTGAGTAACCAGGCTCTGTTGTATAGCCAGCACCGCCGGGGTCCCCTTCTCTGGGTCAACGCTCGGTCCGGTCATGATTTCAGGTGCCACTGCCAGTGTGCTTTTCGGGTGGGAGATCACAGCTAGTACCGGTCTTTGCTGTGCACGTCGCCGGTATTGGCATTCCTCCCACTCGATTTCTTGCTGCCATTGGGCAGCCTCTTGGGTAGTGGGCATCCGGGTCACTCCTACCGCAAAGAGGCCTCGGCATCCCACCTCTCTCATGAACCGCACCTTCTCTCCCGGGTATAAAGTGTGGAGGCGTTGTGGTAGGCCCTCGGTGTTAAGGTTCACCCGGTTGTAAAAGTAGTGATCGCCGGTCTCTTCATCCTCGATGAAACCGTAGCCTTCTTTCTGGTTAAACTTCACCACAGTCCCGACGGTACACTGGCGTTCGAATTCCTCACTCCGGGGACCGGCCATCATTTCTCGGGCTATGGTCTCGGCCAGTAGTCTCTCCTGTACCGGGTCGGGTTCTGGTGATGGGGACTTCCGCCGAGTCTGGGACGATGGCTGTACTGGATCCCAGAAGAAACCCCACTCGTCCTTTTCTAGCTCCCGGGCGTATGGTTCTTCCGGGGCCGGAACGGTTACGTGGGTTGAAGATCCCACCGCGACTGGCAGGGGTATCTCCGGGCACGGGTATGGGGTTCCCAGGAGCCTGTTTCCCGACGGCAGCTGTGCGGTGTAAGTCGCTCGGACCTCGGTCGTGGTCTCTCCGGTCGCGGCGTCCCAGGTCGTAACCCAGGTAACTTTCGTGGGCCGCTCCGGTCCTCCGGGTACAGCCGGTAGGTTGAGAGGAAGTCCTTCCGCAGCTACAGCCTGCTTCGGGCGTCCCCTGCCCAGATTAGTTGCTGCTAGCGCGGCCACCACATCTTGCTGCTTTCCTGCGGTCTCCATCTTGCTTGCAGTCAGCGTCTCTGGTAATGGCGGCGGGGTCAGTGGAGGTGCTGGAGGAAGTGGAGGCGGGTCTACTTTTCCCGCTCTTGGGTATACTCCACCCCCAGTCTCCCACATCAGATCGACCCCTCCGCGGCGGTTCTTCTTTTTTTCTGGAACACCGCCCACTTCACATGTTTTTCTCAGCATCCTGGGGCCAGCACCTCCCCTCTTTGGGCGGAGTACTCCGTACTTCTTTTTCTTGACCGGCCAGCCCCAGGCTCTTCTTTTGGCGCCAATTTTTCGCGCACCCACTGTGTCCATGAAGACGACGGCCATCTTGCCGCCATCTTGTGCCCGGTCCAACGCCTCAGGCACTACTTCTTCTTCCCACCAAGGGATCGGGACTCTTCTCCAATAATCCGGATCCTGTGCCCTAGGCACCACTTGGTCTCCGTCTTCTTGGGTCGGGACCCCTTGCATACAATCCGGATCCTGCCGACTACGCCACATGCAACGGGGCGCCAGGGGCGCCTCGGGGATTGTAGTCGTGGCCCCTTCTGTTAGGCTTACCCCTGGTGCCGCCGTCACTGTTGGGACGGGAGGTGACTTGGTGGGGCAGAGTGTGGTGGTGCAGACGCCGTCGTCAGTTGTACAGAGACTCTGCAGACATGGATCAATTGAACCAGCAGGCATTTTTATTACGCGCTTTTCTTCACAGAGGCACAACACACAACAAGATGTCTTCACACTTTTTGGCTGAGGGGAAAAAACCTGTGCCTGACGTCTCCTCCAGTGGGGATGTGCCCGGCTATTCCGCTTCACCTGGCTCCCACTACGGCTACCCACAGACCGGACCCACACCAGTACTGCTTCACACTTGAGGTTACGCCTTCTCCTTTTCTCTCCGGCTTTCCCAGTTACCCAGCTCCCACACTCTGCCCCTTCTCTGCTTCTTCTCTCCCGTCCCGGACACAACTCCCTGCTAGTTCTAACTTTTTCCCTTCACAACTCAACTTCTCCCTCCTCTTTCTGCTGCCGGCTCCTCCTCTCCTCTGCCCTGTTTCTGTGGAGACAGCCGTCCCACCCGGCCACTAGGGGAACCCCTAAAAACAGTGCATATGAATATAAAACATTTTTATTAAACAACATTAACATTCCGGGGGGGAAACTGTACCTCTTTGTAAGGGGTCTGCCCACCCCTTACAAGTGTCTGGGTTGGAGCCCAGGCACTGAGAGCAAGGTTGGCAGACGGTGGTGGCCGTCTGCAGGAGTTGGTGGAACTCCGCAGAGCCGTAAGGACCGGGGATGGGTGGTGGCCCACCGGTACCGGACCGGGGAACGGAGTGAAGCTAAGCTCCCACAGGCAGGGCCATCGGACCCCGACCAGGCTTGGAGCCGCCGTCAATAGTCAAATCCGAATGTGACAGGAACCCCCGGGGTTCCCTAACAACCAAGTCCCGATTGAAAGCAACCGCTCACACCGTGAGGATATACAGCCACCGCCACCGGCTAGAAATCCAAGGGCCAGCGCCTGCGGGCAAAACGGGCTCCTCCGGTATCTATACACCGGGGAGCGGACTACTGTTGGGAAGCCATTGGAGTCAACACAGTACACAAAGGTGCAGGGAGAGACAGCCACCATCACCTGTCCGGGGAGAGGCACTGCAGCCGGCTGCGGGACCCGTCCATCTAGCCGTTTGGTTTACCGGAGACTTTGTGCATCTATTGCTGAGTGAGTACACCCGTGCCATCCGGCACTGCGCCGCGCTGTCCCTGCAACCCTGCACCTCACTGACCCTGCCTCCCCATCACACCACCGGGCCCCGGGACCACCAACCCCTACCCACGGAGGGGGAAAACAACATCCCAGCTGCTCCCTACCATCGCTCCCGGGATCCCCGTCTCCAGCAGCGGTGGTGCCCATCTTCACCACAACCCGTGGGTGGAGTCACGGACTAAATCCCCAAACAAACCACCCCCTTTTCACTCACGGGCGAGGAGCACCGCTCGAGTCCCTGGATCCGGCCCACCGCTTGAGCCACCGAGCAGCAGCAGCGCCGGACCCGAGCGTTAGCGAGCGCAGCGCCCCGCCGCCCGCGACAACTTGGCGTCACGAACAGGATAGAATTGATCTACTTACCAGTAGAAGAAGTGCGCCTTGTGATCTCCGCCGACGGTGTCCGGCCGAAAAATTTGAAGCGCCGCCATCTTTGGCACGAAGATTTCCCACTCGAGCATCTTCCCCGAGCAGGGAAGGCGCGAAAGCGAAGCCCCGCCCCCAACAAGTGGAAGTGCTAAAGAGAACCAAGGGGGGACGGGAAAAAGATGTCTGCACCCGACGGAGCCGTTGGAGGAGCGGCGGTCGCAGCCGCGGCGGCATGTAACTAGCGCTGCAGCATGCAGGAACGCCAGGACTCTGCTGAAACACGTTCCTGGATCCAGCCGCAAGATGTGCCAGGAGCTCCAGACCCAAGTCCACTTCATGATGGCGGAGTGGACGTCGGAGGAGAAGGGCCTGGTCGCAACCGTGCGGGCATCTGGAGTGGAGGTGGTCATAGAGGAGAGGGTAAGCGACCCATGCCCCTCTGTCCCCGAAGGAACGGCCGCTGCGTTTGAGGGGCCCGGCCTGCTGTCATCCACTGCGCCACCTTCCTCACTGCCCACGCCCGCGGTCACTGCCCTGACCGACCTGTTACCCGTCACCGGTAGCGGAGCCCGCAGCATCTGTGGGAGAAGGCCCGGACCCTACCATTATCACCGCCCTGGCACCCGTCCCGGCTTTCATCCTGGCTGCAACGGAGGCGATCCTCGATCAGACGCCAGCACCGCATGTCACGCTGACCGTTCCCAGACACCCAGCCTCGGCCGAGGCACCGCGAGGATGTAGCTGCCAAGCGGCAGAGCAGGCCATGTCACAGCGGGGCCCCTCCCTTCTGAAGGTGCCGGTCGTAGCCGGTACGGAGGGACTCCGGCTGGGCCCATCCCCCACACCAACTGACCCGGAGCGGCAGCAACGGCAGCTGTGCCATAAGACTGCTGCTTGGAGAAAAAGGATGCTGATGCGGTAGCGGTTCCCGGCTACCTTGCTGTCGGTCCCCGTCGGGACCCTGTTGATGTTCCAGTTGGCCCTCAAGATTAAAGAGTCCGGTCGGAGGAGCAGTCGTACCCGCACCGCCGGCAACTGAAAATGGAGTCCTGTGGGACAGTGTCACCCCTGAGTGAGGGTGGCATTGGGGGCTCGTGCTGTCCGGTGGTGGACTGTGGGAAAGCTGCAGGAGGAAGCTGTACCGGAGTCAGGTGTTGTGGATAGTCCCTGGGACCCAACTGACAGTCCCCGTTGGGACCCAACAGCAAGTCTCCGTTGGGACCCTACCGTTTTGTTTGTGGTAGCCTGTTGGCTATGAAGAGCACCGTCCCCGTTGGGACCACTGTTGCCCCGTTCCCTGTTGCGTGAGTGGCCGCTAAGAAACATGGCCGAGAACTAGCAGGCCTCCCACGAACTTCTGGGCCTGTAAATAATGCTGTGGGATGGATGCCGTTGCCGCCTCCGGAGAGGAAGATTGGAGGAAGGGCCCGCAGCAGAGCAGGCTGGGGCCCGGCCACCACCAGGACCGGTAGCCATCCTCCGGGGGTCAGGGGTCCCCCTTGGACGTGGGGTCCCCTGAAGTGACAGTCGGGTGCGAGTTACCGTACCCGTTCCCGCTCGGGCACCCTGAACCTGGACTGGGGTAAAGGGGTGCTGCCCACTTCTTAGGGGCAGCATCAGGGCTAGGTTGCTTGGGTGGGAGAGCGGAAGACATCCGTCCGTCAGTATTAAAAATGTATATGTGTTGTAACGTTTAAGAAGACCTAACATATGCTTATGTTTTACCGTTTTCCCATGTTATTTATCTTTTTCAGTTTGAAAAATAAAACCGGCGATCGACGGGCAGCCCGTGGACGGTCTGCATTTTACCAAGGGGGAATGTGGTGCCCTTGATTAGCCAGGTAGCCACAGACAAAACACACACACACTCCCACCCCCCAGACAGTTACATTAGTCAGAAAAAAAACCCTTGTTGCCTCCCTCCAGGGTCTGATGTTCACACCAGGTGGGGTGGAGCTAGGTGGTTGGCCCCACCCACCGAGGAGTTCACAGGCCTGAAGCGGGAAAAGCAGTTAGATAGAGTTTGGAGGTGAAAGTGAGAGGTCACATACTGCGAGTGTCTGGGTTGGAGCCCAGGCCCTGGAGCAAGGTTGGCAGACGGTGGTGGCCGTCTGCAGGAGTTGGTGGAACTCCGCAGAGCCGTAAGGACCGGGGCTGGGCGGTGGCCCACCGGTACCGGACCGGGGAACGGAGTGAAGCTAAGCACACGCAGGTAGGGCCATCGGAGCCCGACCAGGCTTGGAGCCGCCGTCAATAGTCAAATCCGAATGTGACAGGAACCCCCGGGGTTCCCTAACAACCAAGTCCCGATTGAAAGCAGCCGCTCACACCGTGAGGATATACAGCCACCGCCACCGGCTAGAAATCCAAGGGCCAGCGCCTGCGGGCAACCCGTGGGTGGCGTCACAGACTAAATCCCAAAACAAACCACCCCCTTTTCACTCACGGGCGAGGAGCGCCGCTCGAGTCCCCGGATCCGGCCCACCGTTCGAGCCACCGAGCAGGAGCGCGGGACCAGAGCGTTAGCGAGCGCAGTGCCCCGCCGCCCGTGACATAAGTGTCGCACACCACACCCAAAGCAGTCTACAAGCACTGGATCTCTCTGGCAAAAAGTGTGGTGCCCTCACAGCCCGGCATCTGCACCTTCCTTCACACAGATAATGTTGCAGCAGTCTTGAATAATAAAACACTGCACCAGTGATGCTGGAAGGTAAGAGATTTGTAGTCTCCCGTCCAACCACTGGGTACCACTGGCCTGGACCAGGGTCACGTAAATGGATCCGTATGTGGAGTCAGGAAGGAATTTTTTTCCCCATTGGAACTTGTTTGCCACATTGTTTTTTGGGTTTTTTTTGCCTTCCTCTGGATCAACATGTTAGGCTACGGGTTGAACTAGATGGACTGAGGCGGGCTTTGCACACTACGACATCGCAGGTGCGATGTCGGTGGGGTCAAATTCAAAATTACGTACTTCCGGCATCGCATGCGACATCGTAGTGTGTAAAGGCTGATGATACGATTAACGAGCGCAAAATCCATGATTACGCTGATGCGACGGTCCGATGTTGTTCCTCGTTCCTGCGGCAGCACACATCGCTGTGTGTGAAGTCGCAGTGTGACGCCCTGGACAAGCCAGGAGTCCCAGGTAATGACATCACCACACCCTACACCCCGGTTAGGTACATCAAAGCTAGACCCAAAAACCCTTGTTGCCTTCCTCCAGGGGCTGATGTCCACACCAGGGGGTGGAGCCAGGCGGTTGGTCTCCACCCACCAAGGAGTTCACAGTCCTGGAGGAGGGGAAAACAGGCAGTTAGAGTTTGGAGGAGGAAGTGAGAGGAGTTAAGCTAGGGAAGTGAAAGTGGAAGGAAGCAAAGTGGCAAGAGAGCAACTGACTGAGAGCGTCCGGGTGTGTGCCCTGGACAGAGACAGCAAGGTTAGCAGACGGCGGTGACCATCTGCAGGAGTGGCCTATCGGAGTTGCCGTAAGGACCGTGGACGGGCGGTGGCCCGGCGGTACCGGACCGGTACACAAGGAGAAGCCAGCACCATTGGCAGGGGCCTTTCGGATCCCGGCAAGGCTTGGAGTCGCCGTGAATTTGCCAAATCCGTCAGTGAAGGGGACCTCCGGGTTTCCAAACAACTAAGTCCCGATTGAAGGCAACCGCTCAACCGTATGAGAGAGACACCGCCACCGCCAAGGCACCAGTTTCTCAGGGCCAGCGCCTGCGGGCAAAGAGGGGCTCCTCCGGCCCATATCCAAGCCGGGGAGCGGGTTACCGGTGGGAACCCATCGGAACCAACAGAAGTACTAGGTGCAGGGAAAGAGACAGTCACCGTTAACTACCGGGGAAAAGCAACAGCAGCCGTCCGTGGGAGCCGTCTTTCCAGCCGTGTGTTTTACCGAGAACTGTGTCATCGTCTCAGGCTGAGTGAGTACCACCGTGCCGTGCGGCACAGCGCTGCCCCCGCGACCCTGCACCTCGCCAGGCCCCGTAGCCCACCTGCACCAACCATCCCTACCCTCATCACCGGGCCCCGGGACAACCAACCCCCTACCCACGGAGGGGAGACATAACAACCAAGCTGCTCCCAGTCACCGTTCCCGGGATCCCCGTCTAGAGCAGCGATGGTGTCCCCATTATCACCACAGCCGTGGGTGGCGTCACAGACAATAAATCCCCAATACCAAACCCCTTTTCACTCACGGGCGAGGAGCGCCGCTCGAGTCCCCGGGATCCGGCACACCGCTCGAGCCACCACCGAGCAGCTGCAGCAGCAAGCCGGACCCGAGCAGTGGGAGAGCGCAGCGTCCCCTCCTCCGCCCGCGACAGCAGGAGCGAGGAACATCTCCTACCGGCGTCACTGCGGCTTCCGTAGGATATGCGGAAGGAAGGAGGTGGGCGGGATGTTTACATCCCGCTCATCTCCGCCCCTCCGCTCCTATTGGCCGCCTGCCGTGTGACGTCGCAGTGACGCCATACGACCCGCCCCCTTAATAAGGAGGCGGGTCGCCGGCCAGAGCAATGGTCGCAGGACAGGTGAGTCCATGTGAAGCTGCCGTAGCGATAATGTTCGCTACGGCAGTTATCACAAGGATATCGCCGCTGCGACGGGGGCGGGGACTATCGCGCTTGGCATCGCAGCATCGGCCTGCGATGTCGCAGCGTGCAAAGTGCCCCTTAGAGTGTCCCTTCAACCTTAAAAACTATATGATACTATGATATGATCCGCTCATCTCTAGTCTCAACCATCCTGGATACAGAGAACAGTCCTGGATTTAGGCCCACACCCTCCAGTCCTAGCGTCTTCTGAAAGTCCATCACTGCTATGTGGGTGTGGCTTGGCGTGTGGTTAGTGGTGTGGCTACGGGTGTGGTATAAATGTGCTATGCAAGCGCCGCAAGCTTTGTCTCTGTTTATATCAAACGTTGGCAGCTAGGGTCCAGGGATTGTACACAGTAATGCCACAGCATTAGACTAATTAAAGCAAACAAAATGCACAAAAAATGCAATGATATAAATGTGCACAAAGTAACTCATGGAAATATTTAACAGGAAATGTGAGAAAGGATCCAGCTGTCTCCAAGGATTAAATAAAACTTAGACTTTTATTTCATCTTGTTAAAATATGTATCCAAATAGGTATTATGGCACACGTTTGATTACACTGACAGATGGCAGATATATAACACACAACGCGTTTCGTCGGGACACCTTCAGGTCTTAGTCATAATAACTACTGCTATACATACAGTCATATGAAAAAGTTTAAGCACCCCTATTAATGTTAACCTTTTTTCTTTATAACAATTTGGGTTTTTGCTACAGCTATTTCAGTTTCATATATCTAATAACTGATGGCCTGAGTAATATTTCTGAATTGAAATGAGGTTTATTGTACTAACAGAAAATGTGCAATCCGCATTTAAACAAATTTGACCGGTGCAAAAGTATGGGCACCCTTATCAATTTCTTGATTTGAACACTCCTAACTACTTTTTACTGACTTACTAAAGCACTAAATTGGTTTTGTAACCTCATTGAGCTTTGATCTTCATAGGCAGGTGTATCCAATCATGAGAAAAGGTATTTAAGGTGGCCACTTGCAAGTTGTTCCCCTATGAAGCGTGGCATCATGGGCTCCTCAAAACAACTCTGAAATGATCTGAAAACAAAGATTATTCAACATAATTGTTCAGGGGAAGGTACAAAAAGTTGTCTCAGAGATTTAAACTGTCAGTTTCCACTGTGAGGAACATAGTAAGGAAATGGAAGAACACAGGTACAGTTCTTGTTAAGCCCAGAAGTGGCAGGCCAAGAAAAATATCAGAAAGGCAGAGAAGAAAAATGGTGAGAACAGTCAAGCACAATCCACAGACCACCTCCAAAGACCTGCAGCATCATCTTGCTGCAGATGGTGTCAATGTGCATCGGTCAACAGTACAGTGCATGTTGCACAAGGAGAAGCTGTATGGGACAGTGATGCGAAAGAAGCCTTTTCTGCAAGCACGCCGCAAACAGAGTCGCCTGAGGTATGCAAAAGCACATTTGGACAAACCAGTTACATTTTGGAAGAAGGTCCTGTGGACTGATAAAATAAAGATTGAGTTGTTTGGTCATACAAAAAGGCGTTATGCATGGAGGCAAAACAACACGGCATTCCAAGAAAAGCACTTGCTACCCACAGTAGAATTTGGTGGAGGTTCCATCATGCTTTGGGGCTGTGTGGCCAATGCCGGCACCGGGAATCTTGTTAAAGTTGAGGGTCGCATGGATTCAACTCAGTATAAGTAGATTCTTGACAATAATGTGCAAAAATCAGTGATGAAGTTGAAGTTACGCAGGGGATGGATATTTCAGCAAGACAATGGTCCAAAACACCGCTCTGTGTGTCTCAATGTTCTGGAATGGCCATCCCAGTCCCCAGACCTGAATATCATTGAATATCTGTGGGATGATGTGAAGCGGCTGTCCATGCTCGGCAACCATCAAACTTAACTGAACTGGAATTGTTTTGTAAACAGGAATGGTCAAATATACCTTCATCCAGGATCCAGGAACTCGTTAAAAGCTACAGGAAGCGACTAGAGGCTGTTATTTTTGCAAAAGGAGGATCTACAAAATATTAATGTCACTTTTATGTTGAGGTGCCCATACTTTTGCGCCGGTCAAATTTTGTTTAAATGCGGATTGCACATTTTCTGTTAGTACAATAAACCTCATTTCAATCCAGAAATATTACTCAGTTCATCAGTTATTAGATATATGAAATGGAAATAGCTGCTGCAAAAACCCAAATTGTTATAAAGAAAAAAGGTTAACATTAATAGGGGTGTCCAAACTTTTTCATATGACTGTATTTCCCTCAGCACCCAGCTTTCCCATATCAGAGCATGGGGAAGCTGGGTGCTGAGAGAAGATGTATAGCAGAGCATGGGAAAGCTGGGTGCTGAGGGAAAGAGCCTTTTTTCCCTCGTTCCCATCCCATGCTTGTATCTTTGTCCCCCCTTGTATATAGTTCTCCAAATACTATAATGGCACCCACATAGCCTTCCATATAGTATAAAGGGTCCCACATAACCCTTCATATATTAGAATGTACTTCCATAGTCCTCCATGTATTATAATGCATTTCCCATAGTTCTCCATGTATTATAATACACCCCATAGTCCTCCATATATTATACTGCACCACATAGTCCTCCATATATTATAATGCAGCCCCATAATCCTCTATGTATAAAGTAGCCCTCATAGCCCTCCAATTATAATGAATTTCCATGTATTATAATTCACCCCATAGTACTCCATATATTATACTGCACCACATAGTCCTCCATGTTTTATAATGCACCCCCATAGTCCATGTATAAGGTAGGCTCCATAGTCCTCCATATATTACAATGTAGCCCCCAGAGTCCTACATGTATTATAACGCAACCCCATAAAATTTCATATTTTATTATGCTGCCCCATACTCCTCCATGTATAATGCACCCCTATATTCCATGTATAAGGTGTCCTTGATATTGTATAATGCATCCGCATAGACCTCCATGTATAATGCAGCCACATAGACCTCCATGTATAATACAGCCCCATAGACCTCCATGTATAATACACTCCTATAGTCCATGTATAAGGTGTATTTCATGTTTATTATGCAGCCCCCCAGACCTCCATGTATAATAATGTAGCTAGCCTCCCCAGGCCTCCATGTATAATATATCAGCCAGCCTCTCCAGGCCTCCATGTATAATAATGCAGCCAGCCTCCCCATGCCTCCATCTATAATTCAGCCAGCCTCCCAAGGCCTCCATGTATAATATATCAGCCAGCCTCTCCAGGCCTCCATGTATAATAATGCAGCCAGCCTCCCCATGCCTCCATCTATAATTCAGCCAGCCTCCCAAGGCCTCTATGTATAATATAGCAGCCAGCCTCTCCAGGCCTCCATGTATAATAATTCAGCCAGCCCCCCATGCCTCTATGTATAATATAGCAGCTAGCCTCCCCAGGCCTCCATTTATAATAAAGCAGCCAGCCTCTCCAGGCCTCCATGTGTAATATATCAGCCAGCCTCTCCAGGCCTCCATGTATAATAATGTAGCCAGCCTCCCCAGGCCTCCATATATAATAATGCAGCCAGCCTCCCCAAGCCTCCATGTATAATATAGCAGCTAGCCTCTCCACCAGGCCTCTATGTATAATTATGCAGCTAGCCTCCCCAGGCCTACATCTATAATAATGCAACCAGCCTCCCCATGCCGCCATGTATAATATAGCAGCCAGCCTCCCCTGTCCTCCATGTATAATAATGCAGCCAGCCTCCCCATGTCGCCATGTATAATATAGCAGCTAGCCTCCCCAGGCCCCCATGTATAATAAAGCAGCCAGCCTCCCCTGGCCTTCATGTATAATAATGCACCCAGCCTCCCCAGGCCTCAAAGTATAATAATGCAGCTAGCCTCCCTAGGCCTCCATGTATAATAAAGCAGCCAGCCTCTCCAGGCCTTCATGTATAATAATGCAGCTAGCCTCTCCAGGCCTCCATCTATAATAATGCACCCAGCCTCCCCAGGCCTCAAAGTATAATAATGAAGCTAGCCTCCCTAGGCCTCCATGTATAATAAAGCAGCCAGCCTCTCCAGGCCTTCATGTATAATATAGCAGCTAGCCTCTCCAGGCCTCCATGTATAATATAGCAGCCAGCCTCCCCAGGCCCCCATGTATAATAAAGCAGCCAGCCTCCCCAGGCCTCCAAGTATAATAATGCAGCTAGCCTCCTCAGGCCTCCAAGTATAATAAAGCAGCCAGCCTCTCCAGGCCTCCATGTATAATATAGCAGCCAGCCTCTCCAGGTCTCCATGTATAATAATGCACCCAGCCTCTCCAGGCCTCCATCTATAATAATGCAGCCAGCCTCGCAAGGCCTCTTATGTGTAATATAGTAGTCAGCCTCCACAGGCCTCCATGTATAATATAGCAGTCAGCCTCTCCAGGCCTCCATGTATAATATAGTAGCTAGCCTCTCCAGGCCTCCATGTATAATAATGCACCCAACCTCTCCAGGCCTCCATGTACAGCATAATGCAGCCCCCCAGGCCTCTGGCACCACGTACTCACTAATTTATGTTAAAAAAAAACAACAAGTACTCACCTCTCTCTTCCACCGCTGCTCTGTCCTCACGTCTCCTCGTTTCACCCCTGCTGTCCTCACCGCGCTCCTCTTCCACCACTACGGCTTGTCCTCATCTCACCTCTGTCCTCCATTCCCCCGGTGCTCTGGTCGGCGTCCTCCCGTCCTGCGCTCTGTGCACTCAGCACAGCAGTCGCACAGGAGTGACGTCACCGCGCAAGCACAGAGGGAGAATGATGATACATAGAGTGGCGCCGGATGCTCTATGCATCATTATTACTGTGCGTGGTGATGGGGGAGGGGGCCCAGGTGCCACCGCCGCTGACATCGGGCAGGTGGACCCGGTGTCGGCAGCGGTAGCGGGTCATATAGTGGCCGCGTGGTCTGTTACAGATCAGCGCAGCTTCTCTCTCACTGACAGGAGTTGGCTGCTGATCTGCCGGGCGGCCGCGGGCCCCTAACCTCCCGGGCCCGGTCGCACTGGCGACCCCTGCGACCACGGTAGTTACGCCCCTGCTTGCCATCCCAAACATGTTTTAAAAAACATTCCTGTTGAGGAACTAATTCGTACCAAGGGGAATAGTTCTTGTCCATTGACATACAAAAAAGAAGCTTATAGGGTTAAAGAAAGACTCAGAGCACGGGTGTTACGGGGGAACCGGCAGATTAGGACCAGGAGGTATATATCCCAATCGCCAGTCGGGGCCCACCGTGCTCCAGATGGCAATGGAGCTGCTGGCACCCTGTGGGTTAGGTGGAGACTGTAGGACTGATGACTCATAACCCAGGAGACCTGGGAACCGGTCATGTGTGTAGAGACACGTCAGACCGGACGACAACCCAGTTAGCGTTTCGGTGGAATTGGCGCAACCCCGACCACGTGTGCAGGGAACACGTCAGGCCGGATGGTAACCAGGTAGCGTTGACCGAGAAGACCGCTGCGACAGCGGCCTGTCGGCCACGTGTGTCAGACACGGCAGGCCGAGCGGTCACTACATTTCTGGTCACTACACGAAGGGCCACGTGTGTAGAGGACACGTGAGGCCAAGGGATCACCCCAGTAGCGTTGACTGGGAAGCCAAGGAGGATAATAGGTTCACACACCCAATCCAGGAACATCCTGTTAACTCCACAAGGGTCCTGGGGTATGCTGTCCATGTGCGTAGGAGGCACAACCGGACAGGTGA
Source organism: Anomaloglossus baeobatrachus (assembly GCF_048569485.1). Taxonomy (NCBI): domain Eukaryota; kingdom Metazoa; phylum Chordata; class Amphibia; order Anura; family Aromobatidae; genus Anomaloglossus; species Anomaloglossus baeobatrachus. The sequence goes on along the minus strand of NC_134356.1, from coordinate 658,169,880 downwards.
CGCAGCAGGTATGCTGTCCGTGTGCGTAGGAGGCACAACTGGACAGGTGACGCAGCAGCCGCAGCCCAGTTAACGCCACTGGACTACTATGCACAACAGGAATGGTAGCAAGGAAGCACGGCGCCTCACCCTCATGTGCTGAGCCACGAATCTTGGCGTGACAAGCACCGCTCGCCTAGCCCTACCTACCGCTTCCAACAAGGCTTATGCCACCATGAATTCTAAGTGAAGACTGTGCGCCTCCATGTTGTCTCCAGCCATTTTTATAACCTGGGTCCGCCCCAAACCCAGGGTGGAACCACCAAGGTCCAATAGCAGAGTGCCATGTCATCAGTGACGTCACCAGCGATCTATCCAGAACCGCCACGTCATTGATGACCTCAGGGCAGCCACGCCCCAAACACTTCACCAGTCATCGTCTGACGACCAATGGTGAGGTGCCAGATCATAGGGTCGGGCATCTGCGAGCCAGTCCGGAGTGGCCACGTCATCAGGACACCTGACATCCTTTGCCCTATCAGGGCCTGCCACCTCACGGATATGCTCAGTGTGGTCCTTACCGGACCTAGCCTCTGATGCACTAAGTGCCTGAGCATGCTCAGTAGCCTGAACAACAGACTCAGAAATCAGACTATCTGCCTGAGCATGCTCAGTAGGCACATCCCAGAACTTAGACACAGCACGAAGTCCAAGTACCTGTGCAAAGAGGCTGTTAGGTTTAATTGCTCACTAGGCAAAACAACGGGCTTAGACTCTGGCTGGGGTAAATCAGCGCACACATGCGCACTAGCCGCCTCTCCACACTTAGACCTGGTGGAAGGAGCAGCCAACTGGACGACCCGAGGCACGGCCAAGAACGGCAGCCGGCGCCTTAGCGCAAAAGGAACTGCAGCCGGCCTCCTGCGGCTATGGCGCCGCCGGTTCGTAACAACGGGATTATCCTAAATGGGTGTTAGGCCTAAGACACACGGCATGAAAATCAGTGTGAGTGGAATGCGATAAAACATCGCATTCCACTCGAACCAATATTATTTTATGTGCCAGCACCCATGAGCGATTATTTTCTCAGCCCTAATCAGACCGAGAAAACAGGCTCAGCATGCTGCGGGTGCAATGTGTTCCTGATTTCTCTTGCCCCCATTCAAGTCTATGGGGCGAGAAGAAAATCCCTCCTCAGGGCTGGCCCTCCCCTCCTCAGTGCCGGCCCACCCCTCCTCAGTGTCAGCCCTCCCCTCCTCAGTGCCGGCATGCCCCCTGCAGCTGTGATCCGATCACATGATCGGACCACAGTTGCAGTGACACTCGCATGACACTCGGCTCCCGCTGTGCTGCCAGCGTGAGCCAAGTGTCATGCGAGGATCGCGGTAGTCCCCCGTGTGGCCCCGGCCTTAGACAGAGCCGAACATATAGTGTAGGGATTGGACAGAGCAGATCTCCTTAAAGATAAGGTTAAACAAATTGACAAAAGTAATTCCTTTATTACCTTTTCCACACAATATAGTGACCAGTTTAGTATAATTAACAATATTTTGAAGAAATACCTTCCTTTGTTGAACCAAGATACAAGATTGTGAAAAATTCTGAGCAGGAATCAAGTCAGATTTGTAGCAAGAAAAGACCCCACCTAGCAAAACATTCTATCTCTGAGTGCGTTTTTTTTCTACACAACCCGTAAGGTCTGGCACATGGTTAGAGCTCAAAGATTTTTTTAAGTGCAGAGCCGCTAGATGCAAATGTTGCAATTTTGCTTGTAAAGCAGAACTTTTACATCTATATACAATGGCAGCACTTTTAACATCAACACTTTATAAATTGTAGCACTGACAATGTGGTATACCTGATAGTATGTGAACAATGTCATATTCAATATGTGGGCTGCATATATGCAATGTCATATTCAATATGTGGGCTGCATATATGCAATGTCATATTCAATATGTGGGCTGCATATATGCAATGTCATATTCAATATGTGGGCTGCACATATGCAATGTCATATTCAATATGTGGGCTGCATATATGCAATGTCATATTCAATATGTGGGCTGCACATACAGTTAGGTCCAGAAATATTTGGACAGTGACACAATTTTCGCGAGTTGGGCTCTGCATGCCACCACATTGGATTTGAAATGAAACCTCTACAACAGAATTCAAGTGCAGATTGTAACGTTTAATTTGAAGGTTTGAACAAATATATCTGATAGAAATTGTAGGAATTGTACACATTTCTTTACAAACACTCCACATTTTAGGAGGTCAAAAGTAATTGGACAAATAAACCAAACCCAAACAAAATATTTTTATTTTCAATATTTTGTTGCAAATCCTTTGGAGGCAATCACTGCCTTAAGTCTGGAACCCATGGACATCACCAAACGCTGGGTTTCCTCCTTCTTAATGCTTTGCCAGGCCTTTACAGCCGCAGCCTTCAGGTCTTGCTTGTTTGTGGGTCTTTCTGTCTTAAGTCTGGATTTGAGTCAATTCCTTTTTTCTCAGAATGTACCCGACTGTTGATTTTGCTACTCCAAGCATGTCTGCTATCTTTGGATGTGAAAACTCTCATATTGCAGCTGGGAGTGTGCACTTTCAGCCCATATTATATATATAATTGTATTTCTGAACAAATATATGAGCTAATATATGAGCTAATATAACAAAACTTGTGTCACTGTCCAAATATTTCTGGACCTAACTGTATGCAATGTCATATTCAATATGTGGGCTGCAATAAAGAAACGTATTTGGAAACATATGTCAGATTTGACTAGTACTCATACTGTTTGTATCTCTGCAATATCTAAGCATTTTGCCACAGTTCACATGGGCGATTTAACAACATTTAAATTCACTGGCATAGAAAAAGTTTTTAGACCAGAACGAGGAGAAGACTATAGGAGAAAACTATTAATTCATGAGAGCAGATGGATTTTTATGCTGGACACTCGCGCTCTTAAGGGGCTTAATAACAGACTTGTGATTGCATACTCAGAGTTTTTCTTAATATTTAACTGCTATGAAATGATCTATACATGAGTTTGGACTATTTATTCAGAGAGGCGAAGTTTATGGGATGTTATATATTTTTTAAAGTTGAGATAAGCTTTTCTATACATGGAATATCAATACATGTAATTGTTTTTCTAGAACTTTGTATTGTATTTTTGGATGGATAGCTTTTGTAATAGAACATGGCTAGATGGGCACCTTATGGTATTTTTAGGTTTTTTTATTCTGTGATTTTGCCTGAGCAGAGTATACTCCCCTATTTAATTAATTGAGAACAAGTGGGAACAAGTTTTCTGCTCATGGTTAACGCTTATAAATATCCTCTTTAGTGTTATTATCACTACGACTTGAAGAAGGTGTCGCGACGAAATGCGTTGTGTGCTATACATCTGCCATCTGTCAGTGTGATCAAGCCGAGGCCGTAATACCTACTTGAATACATATTTTAACAAGATGATATAAAAGTGTAAGTTTTATTTAATCCTTGGAGTCTGAGCTGGATCCTTCTTCACATTTCCTGTTTCATGTTACCGTACGGCTGGCTGCCGAGAACCGTGCTGGGACCCAGGATATTCGTTTGGAGGACTCACACAGGCTTGTGCTGCAGCGGTAAGCAATTTTTTCTCTTTTCTCATGGAAATATTGTCTCAGACAAATTAACATTTTATTAATATATTATATTAAAATACATGCATTAAAATTGTGGATGGCCAGCAGATACAGGAGATACAACAGGAGGTCACACGAGACTTTCTCCAATAGAATATTGCAGATACAGAAAGAATTCCACAAAGGAAATATATGAGGTAAAAAGGTTTTACATCCCAGTCCTCCGTCAGTGGATATATATATATATATATATATATATATATATATATATATACATACTGTATATATGTATACATCTATATATATATATAATTGCCTTATTCTGTCTGTCTGTCTTGCTCCAAAATTGTGTCACCGTGACAGTGTCGTTACAGTGACAACTGTCGGATTGGCCGCTGGGCTCGGCCTGGCCCCACCCCCCACGGATTGGCTGCTCGCCTCGGCCTGGCCCCGCCACCCGCATGGATTAGCCGCCCGCCCCGGCCCTCCGCACGCATCGCCCGCTTCAGCGTACATCGGCTCCCAGTACACATGTGCAGGGAGCCGGCATACACTGACGCCTCGCCCGCTCGCCCCCGCCACACATTGGCACACTCGGCCCCGCCCCCGGCGGACATAACCTTGCGATGCTGGGATCGTGACGGAGCCGGTGTACACTGGTAACCATGATACACATCGCGTAACTATAGGAAGCGCTTCCCTTAGTTACCCGATGTGTATCATGGTTACCAGCGTACACCGGCTCCCGGTACACATGTGCAGGGAGCCGTCATACGCTGATGCCTCGCCCGCTCAGCCCCGCCCCCGGAACACGTTGCCACGCTCCGACCCGCCCCCGGCGGCCCCAGCATGGGGGATAGAGCACGATGGGGGGTGCGCAGCATGGGGGATGGAGCACGATGGGGGGTGTGCAGCATGGGAGATGGAGCACGATGGGGGGGTGCGCAGCATGGGGGATGGAGCATGATGGGGGGTGTGCAGCATGTCGGATGGAGCATGATGGGGGGTGCGCAGCATGTCAGATGGAGCACGATGGGGGGTGCGCAGCATGTCGGATGGAGCACGATGGGGGGTGCGCAGTATGGGGGTTGGAGTACAATAGGGGGTGCGCAGCATGGGGGATGGAGCACGATGGGGGGTGCACAGCATGGGGCATGAAGCACGATGGGGGGTGCGCAGCATGGGGGATGGAGCACGATGGGGGGTGCGTAGCATGGGGGATGGAACACGATGGGAGGTGCGCAGCATGGGGGATGGAGCACAATGAGGGGTGCGCAGCATGGAGGATGGAGCACGATGGGGGGTGTGCAGCATGGGGGATGGAGCATGATGGGGGTGCGTAGCATGGGGGATGGAGCACGATGGGGGGTGCACAGCATGTCGGATGGAGCACAATGGGGGGTGCGCAGCATGTCGGATGGAGCACGATGGGGGGTGCGCAGCATGGGGGATGGAGCATGATAGGGGGTGCGCAGCATGGGGGTTGGAGTACAATAGTGGGTGCGCAGCATGGGGGTTGGAGTACAATAGTGGGTGCGCAGCATGGGGGATGGAGCACGACGGGGGGTGCACATGTGCAGGGAGCCGTCATACGCTGATGCCTCGCCCGCTCAGCCCCGCCCCCGGAACACGTTGCCACGCTCCGACCCGCCCCCGGCGGCCCCAGCATGGGGGATAGAGCACGATGGGGGGTGCGCAGCATGGGGGATGGAGCACGATGGGGGGTGTGCAGCATGGGAGATGGAGCACGATGGGGGGGTGCGCAGCATGGGGGATGGAGCATGATGGGGGGTGTGCAGCATGTCGGATGGAGCATGATGGGGGGTGCGCAGCATGTCAGATGGAGCACGATGGGGGGTGCGCAGCATGTCGGATGGAGCACGATGGGGGGTGCGCAGTATGAGGGTTGGAGTACAATAGGGGGTGCGCAGCATGGGGGATGGAGCACGATGGGGGGTGCACAGCATGGGGCATGAAGCACGATGGGGGGTGCGCAGCATGGGGGATGGAGCAGGATGGGGGGTGTGCAGCATGGGGGATGGAGCATGATGGGGGTGCGTAGCATGGGGGATGGAGCACGATGGGGGGTGCACAGCATGTCGGATGGAGCACAATGGGGGGTGCGCAGCATGTCGGATGGAGCACGATGGGGGGTGCGCAGCATGGGGGATGGAGCATGATAGGGGGTGCGCAGCATGGGGGTTGGAGTACAATAGTGGGTGCGCAGCATGGGGGTTGGAGTACAATAGTGGGTGCGCAGCATGGGGGATGGAGCACGACGGGGGGTGCGCAGCATGGGGGATGGAGCACGATGGGGGGTGCGCAGCATGGGGGATGGAGCATGATGGGGGGTGCGCTGCATGGGGGATGGAACACGATGGGAGGTGCGCAGCATGGGGGATGGAGCACAATGAGGGGTGCGCAGCATGGGGGATGGAGCACGATGAGGGGTGCGCAGCATGGAGGATGGAGCACGATGGGGGGTGCGCAGCATGGGGGATGGAGCACGATGGGGGGTGCGTAGCATGGGGGATGGAGCACGATGGGGGGTGCGCAGCATGTCGGATGGAGCACAATGGGGGGTGCGCAGCATGTCGGATGGAGCACGATGGGGGTTGCGCAGCATGGGGGATGGAGCATGATAGGGGGTGCGCAGCATGGGGGTTGGAGTACAATAGGGGGTGCGCAGCATGGGGGATGGAGCACGATGGGGGGTGCGCAGCATGGGGGATGGAGCACGATGGGGGGTGCGCAGCATGGGGGATGGAGCACGATGGGGGGTGCGCAGCATGGGGGATGGAACACGATGAGGGGTGCGCAGCATGGGGGATGGAGCACGATGAGGGGTGCGCAGCATGGGGGAAGGAGCACGATGGGGGGTGCGCAGCATGGGGGATGGAGCACGATGGGGGTGCACACCTCCCCCCAAAACACACACACACCGCCACACGCGCACCGCACAACACACCACACACACACTGGGAACCACAAACACCGCCCTACACAGACACCCACACACACACAAACAACGCTGCACACACACAACACCCAACACACAAACACAGCGGCATACATAAATATACGCACATACCGCGCAACACACACACTGCACAAAACATACCTCCCCCCAAAACACACACACACGTACTCCACACCCACACAAACCGCGCAACACACACATCACCACACACACAGAACGCTGCAGACACACAGCGCTCCACAAACAACGCAACACACACAACGCAACACACAAACAACACCGCTCTCACACACCCCCCACCCAGACAACACCCAGAACATTTACAGCGCCCTACACAAACACTTGGTAACTACACACAACATCTATATATATATATATATATATATATATATATATAACAAAAATCATACATTAACTACACAATACGTAAATTCTAGAATACACGATGCGTTAGAATCGGGCCACCTTCTAGTGTATATATATATATATATATACAGTATATATACACACAGGTACACATGAGCAAGTGCTGGTGTCCCAGACAGCCAGGGGGTCTACTCCTTGTCAGCAGGAGCAGCTCGGTCACTTTTTTTCCTGTGGCCCGGGCAGATTTCTGGGGACTGCAGACAGTGCTCTGGCCGGCAGCCTCACTTTGCTGGCACTTTAAACTGTCCGAGCACGAGATCGCAGCGTCCATTGCTGCAGGCCAGGGTTCATCGCAATGTGCTCCTGTTCCACAGATGAAGCAGAGCGGCTGCCAGCTCCCAGCGTCCTCCGGTGGTGCTGTGGCGTCCCTGACCTAGTCAGGCACCACTGAGTACTGCACTCATGCTGGGGGCAGTGCAATACAGGTAATCCAGAAGGCTGACCGAGGTGTGACTACACAGGCGCATAGTAATCAGGTCTCCCACATGTACCTTTGGGAGGACTCCTGAGAGATTCCAGGAGGGGGTGTGGCCTCCATGTCCACTCAAGGGGTGTGGTGGTGAGCCTGGTTGCTAGACGGCATAGGCAGGCACAGTGAGAAAAGAGGAAGAGAAGGAGGAACAAGCAGTCTGAAGCAGAGGAGAGAGGAGTGAGGAGTTGGGAAGTGGAGCTCAGAGAGAGCAGACGTGCAGAACCCACGAGTGAGCCAGTTTTAGTGTGCAGCTCAGGGAGAGCAGACATGAGGAGCAGACCCTGGAGTTGCTGCAAGCTAACAGCATCCGCGCAGTGACTACAGACGGGGAAGATCAGTCACCCAGTAGTGCCAACCGAAATCCACCCAAGGCTAAAGAGAGAGCAAACAGGTGGCAGAGTAAGGGGACTGCTGGGGAGGTACCAGGCCCGCAAAGGGTAACAGGTCCCGGTGCAGAGATAGATTCATCTTTCTTCTGTCAAACCTGCCTGAGGGGCACTTCAGACCCTCAAGACAACACCACAGAGTCCGCAGCCACGTAGCAAAGAGAGGGCCCATAGTTCACAGGAGGCAAGCAGCCGGAGTGACCTGGTCCAGGCTACAAGCAAACGGGCCGAAACGAGGGGAGCAGCAACTTCCCTGGGTGACCCCCGTAGGGACTGCAAGTCGGGGTCATCACAAACAACAGAAGGGCTAGAGAAGGCGAGTCAGTAGCCACCCTCACAAGTCAGCCTGAAGGACGCCTGGTTCCAGCCTGGTTCATCCCAGCTACGCCCGGGTTACTCACCCTGCCACCATCAGTGAGTAAAATCCCTGAAAGACTGTTTGGACTGTGCCTGAGTCATTCTGCGCCTTGTGGTTCCACACACCTACACAGGGTCCTGGGGCTTGCCTCACTCTCGGGAGGCCACTATAACTGACTGCACCTACCATCAGCCCCAGGAATCCCTTAATCTGCAGGAGGCACGGGAGGAATCTTGTACGCGATTGTGGGAAGAGAAGATAAGAGAGGAGTAGAGAAGGAGATCTTGTGAGAATGTGAGGTTGCGTGCATGTAGGTACCGGGAGACTAGGTCACAGATGTAAGGAGGAGACAGGTTGTGGATGGCTTTGTATGTCATGGTTAATGTTTTGAACTGGAGTCGTTGGGCGATGGGAAGCCAGTGAAGGGATTGGCAGAGTGGCGAGGCTGGGGAATAGCGGGGGGAGAGGTGGATTAAGCGGGCCACAGAGTTTAGGATAGATTGGAAGGGGTGCAAGAGTGTTGGAAGGGAGGCCAGAGAGCAGGAGGTTGCAGTAGTCGAGGCGGGAGATGATCAGGGCATGCACTAGTGTTTTTGCTGCTTCTTGGTTAAGGAAAGCACGGATCTGGGAGATATTTTTGAGTTGTAGTCTGCATGAGGTGAAGAGGGCTTGGATGTGTGGCTTTAAGGATAGAGCAGAGTCGAGGGTTACTCCAAGGCAACGAGCTTGTGAGACTGTATGTGACCCCTTTGGTACCCGACCCTAGCCCAACCCTTGTATGTATGTGGTTGTGTATGGTGAAACCGGCACCGATCCTCCCCGGATCCATGATCAGTACTACACCCCTGTTGGAGTGCAGTACCATGTGGCGACCAGAGCCTCAGGGGCGCCACAACACCACCCCTCTTAGAGCATTGGTGTGACGCGTCGTGGTGAAAAACACGTTGGCCGATGGCGACACTGACACTTTATGGGGTGGTCTTTCAGGGCGGCGTCACATGCCAAAAGTCCTTTTAGCTCCGATGCACTCTCCCTCCAGCACACATGCGGTCAGAAGAATAGGTGCAGGAGCGCCCAGGACCAACAACCACAAGGTACTATTCTCCCCTTCCCTACCTGTACAGTATATCACCATTGCTTTACATATATTAACTAGGGGGAAATGAATATTGATATTTCATGAGTCACAACACCTCCTTTACCCCATATACAGAGGACTCAACATGGGTGACGTTCTACACAGGAGGTACTATACCAAATTGCTAGTCTTACCATACCATTATACTACCATTGTTCTCTATGTATCCTATTTATACAATACCTTACAACAGCTACAGCTCCTCCTTTCCTCCAGGTATATAGAGGACCCTGTGCCCATCATAAGTATATATGAGGTAAATATCATGACCCCCACCATACGGGCATCTGTCTACACTGCACATTTAACTTAACAACATGTCTCTTTTACAGAACATATGTACCGCCCCGCACTCGGCTGCTGCCGAGCCGCTCGGATCCGAGCTCGTTGGTGGGTGGCTCGATCGCCTCCGGACCCGGGGTCACTTCGCTCTGAAAGGGGATACTGGTGCTTTTGGTGGGGGTTAGGTAGGTGCACAGCCAGAGCCGTGCTTGAGTTCGTGACGCCACCCACGGGATGTGGTGAAGGTAGACACCACTGCTGCAGTTACGTGGCACCCGGGGGAGATGGTAGTGCAGCAAGATGTTAACCCGTCCATGGGCAGGGATGGTGGCCCCGGGGCCTGTTGGGGATATCTGGGCAGTGCAGGGCGGTGCGCGGCCGGATGGCACTGTTGTGCTCACTGTTATTGACACACACAAGTCTCTTGTAAACCAAGTTGATGGTGGTCGGTGCCTGCAGCCGGCTGCGTCTGGTCCCCCACCCGGTTCGGTGGTCTTGGCCTTTCTCCTGCACCATGTTGTGTATTTGGGCTGCCTGCGCTTCAGTGACGGGAGTCCGCTCCCCGGCTTTGTGAATGTCGGGAGAGCCATTTTGCCCGCAGACGCTGGCCCGTGGGATCTCTCTGCCTGTGCGGTGGCTTTCTATCCCCCTCAGTGGGCTGTTGTCTTCAGTCGGGACTTGGATGGGAAAAGACCTATAGTCCAGACCGCAATCAGTTAATTAACTCAGTCCAGTTGATTCTGGACCTCGTTTCAGGGTCTGAGTACTCCCCTGTGTGCTCCGGTTTCCAAGTCGGTTCCCCGGGTCGGTACCGGCGGGCCACTACCCTGTCCCGGTCCACCACGGTTCCGCCGAGCCGTCTTCCCGGCTCCTGCAGGCTAAGGCCACCGTTTGCCTCCTAGCCAAAGGTGCCCGGGCTCCAACCCGGAACCTGTCAGACTGCTGCAGACCTGGGAACAGGCCTGCTTCCACACTGACTACTAACTACTCAACTACTCCTCAACTGACTGTTTCCTGCCTCAGGCCCTCTGAACTCTTCGGTGGGCGTGGCCAACCGCCTGGCTCGCCCCCTGGTGTGTTCATCAAGCACTGAGGGAGGTGACTAGGTTTTAATGGTTGGCTGATGACACCTTTTTGGGGGACAGGTGTAGTGCGGGGTTCTATCTGTGACTACCTAGCTAGTCCAGGGCGTCACACATACACCGGTATACATACCCTTATTCTATACAAATTTCTAATATAACCAGGTACATTCCTATTTTTACACCAGTGAGCATCTTCTTCCTCTTCTTTTCAGCTTGCTATCTTCCCCTCACCCCATTCTGTCTCCTATATTTTAATTTATCCTCCTTTTCCTCTATGTGACCCTAGTGAATTAGTATTATTTGACTAATGCATATCCACCTATTAAAGAGTATCCTTGCCTATTGTTTATTGCCTATTAATAACATCGCTCATGCTTCTGCTAATTTTCAAAGCATGTTTTATCATGTACTATTTTTTTTCAGACGGTTTGGCGTCTCCATTTAATTATTATGTTGTCTTTGTAATTAGTTGATTATCTGTGCCATGTCTGTAAATATGTAACACATCATGTTGGATATAGATTTCTTTTTGTGTTTTGTATATATACAGAGATACTGTTAGGCCTAAGACACACACCATGAAAATCGGAGCGAGTGGAATGTGATAAAACATCGCATTCCACTCGGACCAATATTAGCCTATGTGCCATCACCCATGAGCGATTATTTTCTCAGCCCTAATCGGACCGAGAAAACAATCGCAGCATGCTGCGGGTGTAATGTGATCGTTGTTTCTCTCGCACCCATTCAAGTCTATGGGGCGAGAGAAACATCGCACTGCACTCGCATTACACCGCTGTACTGCGAGTACAGGGCGAGAATGGCAATAGTCGGCTACGGAGGAGAGAGGGAGATAAATCTCTCCCTCCACTCCGCAGTGCCGCCCCTCCTCAGTACCGGCCCGCCCCCCGCAGCTGAGGTCCGATCGCATCATCGGACCGCACTCGCAGTGACACTCGCATGACGTGCTGGCAGCGTGTGCCGAGTGTCATGCGAGGATCGCAGTAGATCTCTGTGTGGCCCCGGCTTTAGGAAGACCTTCACGGGTCAAAACATCAACTATATTGCATTTCCCATTGCACTTGTCCTCGCCTGTGTGATTCTCCACTTTGTACAATAAATTTCACTGTTTTGACCCAAACCTTTGAGAGTGTGGTGAAACTTTATAACAAGTCTTCATGGACACATACAGTTAGGTCCAGAAATATTTGGACAGTGACACAAGTTTTGTTATTTTAGCTGTTTACAAAAACATGTTCATAAATACAATTATATATATAATATGGGCTGAAAGTGCACACTCCCAGCTGCAATATGAGAGTTTTCACATCCAAATCGGAGAAAGGGTTTAGGAATCATAGCTCTGTAATGCATAGCCTCCTCTTTTTCAAGGGACCAAAAGTAATTGGACAATGGACTCTAAGGGCTGCAATTAACTCTGAAGGCGTCTCCCTCGTTAACCTGTAATCAATGAAGTAGTTAAAAGGTCTGGGGTTGATTTCAGGTGTGTGGTTTTGCATTTGGAAGCTGTTGCTGTGACCAGACAACATGCGGTCTGAGGAACTCTCAATTGAGGTGAAGCAGAACATCCTGAGGCTGAAAAAAAAGAAAAAATCCATCAGAGAGATAGCAGACATGCTTGGAGTAGCAAAATCAACAGTCGGGTACATTCTGAGAAAAAAGGAATTGACTGGTAAGCTTGGGAACTCAAAAAGGCCTGGGCGTCCACGGATGACAACAGTGGTGGATGATCGCCGCATACTTTCTTTGGTGAAGAAGAACCCGTTCACAATATCAACTGAAGTCCAGAACACTCTCAGTGAAGTAGGTGTATCTGTCTCTAAGTCAACAGTAAAGAGAAGACTCCATGAAAGTAAATACAAAGGGTTCACATCTAGATGCAAACCATTCATCAATTCCAAAAATAGACAGGCCAGAGTTAAATTTGCTGAAAAACACCTCATGAAGCCAGCTCAGTTCTGGAAATGTATTCTATGGACAGATGAGACAAAGATCAACCTGTACCAGAATGATGGGAAGAAAAAAGTTTGGAGAAGAAAGGGAACGGCACATGATCCAAGGCACACCACATCCTCTGTAAAACATGGTGGAGGCAACGTGATGGCATGGGCATGCATGGCTTTCAATGGCACTGGGTCACATGTGTTTATTGATGACATAACAGCAGACAAGAGTAGCCGGATGAATTCTGAAATGTACCGGGATATACTTTCATCCCAGATTCAGCCAAATGCCGCAAAGTTGATCGGACGGCGCTTCATAGTACAGATGGACAATGACCCCAAGCATACAGCCAAAGCTACCCAGGAGTTCATGAGTGCAAAAAAGTGGAACATTCTGCAATGGCCAAGTCAATCACCAGATCTTAACCCAATTGAGCATGCATTTCACTTGCTCAAATCCAGACTTAAGACGGAAAGACCCACAAACAAGCAAGACCTGAAGGCTGCGGCTGTAAAGGCCTGGCAAAGCATTAAGAAGGAGGAAACCCAGCGTTTGGTGATGTCCATGGGTTCCAGACTTAAGGCAGTGATTGCCTCCAAAGGATTCGCAACAAAATATTGAAAATAAAAATATTTTGTTTGGGTTTGGTTTATTTGTCCAATTACTTTTGACCTCCTAAAATGTGGAGTGTTTGTAAAGAAATGTGTACAATTCCTACAATTTCTATCAGATATTTTTATTCAAACCTTCAAATTAAACGTTACAATCTGCACTTGAATTCTGTTGTAGAGGTTTCATTTCAAATCCATTGTGGTGGCATGCAGAGCCCAACTCGCGAAAATTGTGTCACTGTCCAAATATTTCTGGACCTAACTGTATTTCAAGTTAACCTTGAAAGCAGTAATGGATATGGAAATCGGTGACCAAATTCTGTCCTTCTGCCAGGTGTGCCATATTCTTTATCCAGAATAACCAGTTAATATAATAGTTCACAGAAGCTGTACTTACCATAAACCTTTCAGGAGTATGGCTCAGAAGTGCAATTTACTAAATTAAATCTACCCAACCTATTGTTATTGTCCTAGATATGTCTGGCTGTTGTTATGCTAGTGGGTGTGGTAAGTGACTACCTAACTCTTTAAAAGAGCCACTGGGCTGCAGGTAGCCAACACATACAGGGGTGCGAAATACAGGTTTGGACTGAAAGTATCACACCGTACAGCTGGAACAGACTGGATGGCTGATACAACCTGGATGGCTGGCACAGACACGTCGGCTGGAACAGACTGGTGCACTGGACAGGTACTGGTTCAGGATCTTGGGTTCGAGTTCATAGGACAGGCTCTGGTTTCTAGACCACAGGTTTGGGTACACAGGATGAGTACTTGACAACAGGGATCTGACAACTAGCAACCTTACCGGTAAGCTGAAATTAGACATTGCTCAGGCACCTCCCTAAGGAGGAGGATGTCTTAATACCCTAACTACCACCAATACACATAAATGGCGGTCATTTAGGGGCCTTATTCCTTTACTGAAATTCCCAAGGGTAACAGCTGTATATGACATCTGACACCGGCAAAAATAAGCTCCAACCGGTTTGGGTTGATTAACCCCTTAAATACTGCTGTCATTTGTGACAGTGCTTTTTAAATGGTTAAAGGGAATCTATCACCAGGTTTTTGCTACTTCATCTGAGAGCCCCATAACGTAGGCAAAGAGATTCTGAAAGTTACCACGTCTATCTTACTGTGTGCAGTTGTTCAGACTTTATCTCAGAATTGAGCTTAGCAGAGCTGTGAGCTGTCTCTGTCCACATCAAGCTCTCAATACAGATTGTGCATTGAGTTTGAGGTGTCAATCACAGCAGGGGGCATGCCCATCTGCTCTGCACATGCAGAGGAGTTACATCAATGTTATTCACAGAGCAATAACCCTTTAGTATGAGTTAACAATAGCTTGCACACAAATACGAGAAGTACAGATGTTTTTACTTTTTTAACCCTCGCAGCATGCTGTCCTCAGCTTACATTGCAAAATCCTGGTCACAGATTCCCTTCAAAAGGGGGCTAAACGACCACCTTTGGCAGGATCTCCTCCCTCCCTGGAATGGTAATTGTGGGTGATGATTGTTTTCCTGGTGCAATAGAGTCATCTGATGACCCCAAAGTATGGTGGCCTGCAACATCCAGCTATAAGCAGGGTCTCACAGGGTTTTACAGGCACAGTGAGTGAATTATTAACAGGTCTCATGAACTGATGTACATGACTACAGCAGTGCATGAGATCAGTGATCAAAGTAAAAAATATTCATGTCTCACAGAGTGACTAAGTGAAAAAATAAAAACAATTACCGTAGATGAAATGTGTAAAAAAAATAGTTAAAAAAAAGCTCACAAAAATTACGAAAACCCATTTGGCCACTAAAAACACTGCATTTGAGTTAATACAAAAATAAACAAACAAAAAAGTACACAATTTTTTTTATATCTTCCATATCTGGAAGGACATGATCTATAAAGCTGTCACATTATTACTACCGTAAGGTTAAGAAATAATGAAAAAAACAAAAATGTCGCTTTTTCATCTTTCTGACACAAAAAGTTGAATAAAAAGTGATCAAAGAGTCATACATAAAAAAATGGCAGAAATGAAAATGCCAAAAGGTACACCCAAAATACAAGCCCTAACATCGATCATTCAGAAATTAAAAAAAAAAATGCAGTGCAAAAGCAAATATATTTTTGTCAAAAATTGTTTTTAGTGTATAAAAGCAGCCTAATTTTTTATTTTTCACATCTAAATGTTGAGTTTCCTGAATCACCTGTAGTTTAAAAATGATCTGTAAGCCACCAGATGAACTCCTTGATTGGTCTAGTTTTCAAAATGGGGTCACTTGTGGGGGTTTTCTGATGCTTTATAAGGTCAGGTATTTTAAAAATGCAACATGGCATCTGCAATCTATTCCAATGGTGCGCCAAAATGTATCTAGAGCTCCTTCCCTTCCAAGCCCTGCAACGTGCCCAAACAGCAGTTTTTCCCCACAGCATCTTCAAGAAAAAAAAATTAAATTCCCAATGTGATGATCTAATGTTATCACTTTCAGTGTAGTCCCTGTGGGTTAAAAAAATGTTCACAATAGCCCTGGATAAAATACTTGACAGGTGTAGTTTCCAAAATGGGGTCACTTGAGGATTTTTTCTGCTGTTTAGGCATGTTAGGGACCCTGCAAATGTGATATGGTGCCAGCAATCTATTTCAGCCAAATTTTCCAAAATTCAAATATTGTTCCTTCTGTTCCGAGCCCTCCCATTTGTCCAAACAGAAGTTTTTGACTACATGTGGGGTATTACAGCATTCAAAAGAAAGTGGGTAACAAACTGTAGGGTCCACTTTTTCTGTTATTGTGTCGCCCACCTGTAGCGGTCGCCTCAGGGACGTCACTCCACCTTCTGGGATGCCACAGGGACTCCACTTGATTACCACTGGCAACAGGTATGTCAGGTTTATTTACATGGGAGTTGTGACGCCACTCACAGTTTGCGGTCAGGGTTATGGGTGGTCCGCCACTGCAGGTTTAACGAGCGTCTGGGGCTGATGGAGTCTGCAGGCTGGTGGTGTGGCCTCCCGTGAGTGAGGCTGGCCCCAGGGGCTCGTGTGTGTAGAACAACAGGTCACAGAATAACTCAGTCGCAGTCCAGAAAGTCTTTCAACTTGTTTACTCACTTTCAGATGTTTTTGTGAGGTAACCTGGGCGACACTGAGATAAACCAGGAGGAACCAGGTATCCTTTAGGCCGGTATAAGGGTAACCATTAACTCGCCTTCCTAGCACTTCTTGTTTCGGATAACCCCTGACTTGAAGTACCGTGGGATTCATCCAGGGAAGTCGCTACTGCCTTTTCTCCCCTTTTTGGCCCGTTTGCTGGCAGCGTGGACCAAGAAAGATGGCCCCAGGCTCGATCCTCCTTATGGGCCCCCTCGTTGCTGCTGATGCTCAGACTCTAGATGGTTTGTTAGACTAAAGAAATCCATACAAACAAGGAAATGGGGTGGGTCATGCACAATCACCACACCACTTCAGAGCTACTCTTAGAGCACATCAAAACCAGGAGAACAGAGTAAATTAGCTTCAAAAATATCAAATAGTTTATTGACAAATTAATAAACATGCAAAGTCAGATTAGATAAAACGGGCACAAGAGGAAAAGATGATATAAAAGGCAATAACACCTGGGGGCTGCACGACCGTCACTAGGGGGAAATCAAATCTCCATCCACCAGGCCATATGTATCCAACAAGGCAAAAAAAGGCCCAAGTGGGCTCATTTATCAAAGGCACAGCCAAAAATGTTTTTGATAGATACCCTGGCCAAAAAGTGGAGAATAAACAACAGGCAAGCAGTAGTCATACTAAGGGAACACCTGCATCGGGCGGCCCCTATTATATAGATAGACCCATAAGGGTTCAGTATAGAAAAAAAAATTACCTGGACAAGCCAAATGCATGTGGACCTAGACCACAAGTACCGCAAACCTGTAAGGAGGGGTGGAAATACCAAAGGACGTGCAGCCAACCAGGGGTGACAGGGAGGGTGAGCCCCCTGTACAGACTCCAACGTACGTTTCACGATGGTGAAGTGTTCGCTTCGTCAGGGAGTGGGTACGTAGCACAGAGGGGCTACTATAAATAGCCCTAAACACAGCTGGGGCGCCGCACTGATAAATCTCGGCGCGTGCGCACATCGCGCCATACAGACCCGGGGCCTCCCATCGGCCGTCACGATCCAGCGCATGCGCGGGAGCTGGGACGCGTCTCCATAGCTCCCGCGCATGCGCACCGATCGGTCAAAGACGGCTGCGGCAGGCAGAGTCGGCGGCGAGAAATACGCAAGCGCACATCAGTGCGGGACAGAGCTCAAAAGAACCAGGGACACAAGCTGTGGTAATACCATGAGTCATAAATAGATACAGAAAGTCGTAGTGAAGTAACAAGACAGCTGCATAATCCGGTTCCAGGGATCCGTGTGTAGGTGGAGAATTGAGATATGTCGCAAAAGATCATATTTAGAGACCCAGCTGGGAAATCTGTGCTAAATAGAAATAGAGGAAAACACAATAAGAGAAAATGTTAAAACGCGAATAGCAGAAAAAAACATAAACATTGGGCCAAAAGAATAATAGGCCACAGTATTAAGTATATAAAAAGCAGTAAAAAACCCCTAAAAAAAGGGGGGGCAGACCCAAAGTGGTGTCAAAGAAAAGAGGCAAAGCTCAAGGCCTCATTGAGGCCGGATGGGGCGACTGTTCCAAGAGTCATCATCCATCTAGTCTCACGCTGGGCCAGCTTCCGCTTGATGTTGCCACCACGAATGCCACTATGAATAACTTCAATGCCGCGAACCAATAGAGATTTGGGATCACAACCATGGTGTGATTTAAAATGGCGCGGCAACGTCTTCAAAGTGGCAAGATCATCCACTGCCCGAGACGCCGCAATGTCTCGCACATGTTCCCTTACGCGGATGCGGAGCTCACGGGATGTCAACCCAATGTAAATTAGTGAGCACCCGCATACCGCGTAATAGATCACATTGGATGTACCACAAGAGATGTAGTCTCTGATGTGAAACTCACGCTTCCCATCAGCAGATGTAAACACAAAACTGCGCGAGACGTTGCGGCAAGCCAGGCAGTGGCCACAAGGGAAGCAACCAACTCGGGGTTGGGTAGAGCCAAGAAAACCAGACGGAGGCGGAACATAATGGCTCTAGACAAGCTTATCCCTTAGATTTAAAGACCTTCTAGCAGTCATCAGGGGATAATCAAATAGTGAGTCCCTGAAAGCAGGATCAGTCCTCAGGATGGGCCAGTGTCGATTAAGGATGGCCCTCATATGCTGCCATTCACTATTATAGGTGGTAATAAATCTCACACTGGAACAATCCTGAGGAGGTTTTTGTCTAGAAAGAAGGAGCTGGGAACGAGAGGTGTTCTTAGCCCTGAGGTACCCACGTTTTATACTGCGATTGCTATAACCCCTCTCACGGAAGCGGGACATCAGATCAGCGGCCTGCTCCTCGAACTTGGCATCCGAGGAGCAGATCCTCCTCATCCTCAGGAACTGTCCGGTAGGGACAGAGCGAATTGTGGATGCGTGATGGGCAGACGAGGCATGAATCAGTGCATTGACAGATGTTGACTTACGAAATACATCAGTTTGGATCAAATTTCTATCACCAACATCAATAAGTATATCTAAAAAATCAATGCACTTGGTGTTATATTTGTAAGTCAATTTGATGTTAAAAGAATTCATGCCAAGTCTGCCCATAAATAGGTCCAGCTGCTCCACCGTACCCCTCCAAAAAAACAACAAATCATCAATATACCTAAGCCAGCACTGCACATGGGACACGGCCACGTCACCCTCGTCGCCAAAAATCATTCTCTCCCAGAAGCCCAGGAAGAGATTAGCATACGAGGGCGCACAGGCCGCGCCCATCGCAGTGCCGTGCTTCTGTAGGTAAAAAGAGTTCTTAAAAGTAAAAAAATTATGGGTAAGGATAAAGTGGAGCAGCTGGAGTATCAAATCACACATCTCACTGTCCCGAACGGAGGTCCCGAGGAAGAAGCGGACTGCCGCCAATCCGTCCTCATGGCGGATGCAGGTATATAGCGATTCAACATCCGCCGTGACTATTAACATGTCCGCTTCCATAAAGATGCCGTCAATCCTATTAAGCACGTCCGTTGTGTCCTTGAGGTAGGAGGGAAGTGTCTCGACCAGGGGTTTCAGATAATAGTCAATAAATTTACACACCGGGTCGCACATTCCCTCCAAACCAGACACAATCGGACGGCCCGGCGGATTGACGGCATCTTTATGAATCTTGGGGAGCAGATAAAACGTGGGCACCTTGGGAAATTTGACCAAAAGTCCTTCCAGAACCTTCTTAGTAATAAGACCGCTGTCAAAAGCCTGCTCAAGGATCAACAGAAGGTCTCTGGAAAAGGAATTAATGGGATTGAA
The DNA here is from genome assembly GCF_048569485.1 of Anomaloglossus baeobatrachus. Lineage (NCBI taxonomy): Eukaryota > Metazoa > Chordata > Amphibia > Anura > Aromobatidae > Anomaloglossus > Anomaloglossus baeobatrachus. The sequence continues at coordinate 658,150,138 of NC_134356.1, read as the reverse complement.
ATCAAGCTTTTTGTAAGTATCCTTGTCCCTCAGCTGGCGGAAGGCCTCTTTCTCATATTTTGTAATGGGCCAGATTACAATGTTTCCCCCCTTGTCAGCAGGTTTAAAAAGTACGTCCCTCCATTCTTCCAATTGTTTGAGGGCCGACCTCTGTTGACAAGTAAGGTTATCATTATGCCGTCTAGATGACAAGTGCGTAAATTCATCTACAACCAATTTGGTAAAAATATCAACAGAGGGACACAATGGCAAGGGGGGAAACTTAACTGACCTAGGCATGATACAAGATGGAAACCTACCAATACTGTCAGGGGGTTGTTGTTCGGATTGGAGCTCCTCCAGAATTGCTAGAGCCTCTCTCTCTGCCCGACTATCCAGGTCGAAAGTTGGCACGTCACGACTGTGAAGTTTTTTTAAAACCAACTTACGGGAAAACAAAAATAAGTCCTTCATAGCTGTAAAAAAATCAAAAGAATTAGTCGGGGAGAAAGAGAGGCCCATGGAGAGGACCTCAACCTGAGCCTCTGACAGTGTATGTGTAGAAAGATTAATTACTTGTAATGCCCTGCTAACCTTTTTGGATGTTTTGTGTGGGGCATGCATGGAGGACTTCAATCTTGTTATCACGCCAGATGGTATTGGGTCAGGTGTTGTATTTAAATTAGAACGCCCAGAGGATCCACCCTCGTCAGCGGAGAGATCAGATGCTATAGAAGTTGAACGAGAACGTGATCCAGACTTTGATCGATATTTAGATCGAGATCTAAAAGAGGGTTGCTGCCATCTATAGACCTGATTAAGTTGCTGGTCACGTACATCTCTTTGAAACTTTTTGAGTTTGAATGATTGTAACTCCTTCTCCAACTTACCAAGTTCTGCATCAATATCATTATTAAATTTAGCTAATGCTTCTGCAGTTAGTTTTGACCTGATAAGTTGGAGAAGTTGCTCCATTTCCTTTTCCATCTCATTAATAGATGAGGAGTTATATTCACTGAGAAGTTGCAAATGGCCCCTCGAGCAAGCACTAGACAGCTCCTCCCACTTGGCTCTAAAAGAGTCACTCTCAACAGGAAAAGAGGGGAACACTTGTATTCAAAGACCCCTTGGGATTAGATGTTTCGATATATATTTATCCAGGAACGCCCTGTTCCACCACGTCTTAGTTCTACGTCTTAATAGTTCCCTATATCGGGAAACCGCCTCTCTTGTATCAACATCACCGGAGGCCTCGTCACTAGAGATGAGCGAACCGGTCCCGGTTCGGCTCGAGGTCGGCTCGCCGAACGGGGGTCCCGTTCGAGTTCGGTTCGTCGAACGTTCGACGAACCGAACTCGAACGTATAGGCTAGAATGGGAGGCAATCACAAACACATAAAAATGCATGATAAATGTACACAAACAGTTAATAAACATTGCCATAACACTTACCGGTCCTCGCGATCCCTTCTGCACTCTGTCTCCTGCCGCTATTCCATCCGATGATCGCTGAATCCTCCCGTGACCGGCACTGCCAGCAGAGATGCAGGACCTGTCGTGATGTCAGAATAGCCATGTGACCAGTCACGTGGCTATTATCTCATTGGCTACAGACTGGTCACATGACTATGACACGTCATGTAGGACCTGCGAGTGCATCTCTCCGGTACACGGTGCACATATGTGTATCGCCGTGTACCGGCGACATGCTCTAGCACACGGTCGACTCCCCGTTCCGTTAGGGACCGGCTGTCACAGCCGGTCATTAACGGAGATCACCGTTGCCATAGCAATGCAGTTAGCGGTGATGTCACCGCTAACCGCGGCTCCGAGAGCACCGTTGCTATGGTAACGCGTCTGTCAGCGTTACCGCTGTTACCGCTGACAGCCAGCACTGATCACTCACGGAGTGAAGGCTGCACGATTGTAGTGAGCATTGTAGTGAGGATGGAGGTTCCCCAGCCCCAAGTGATGAGCTGGTGAACCTTATCCTCACTACAATCGTCACTACTACTACACTAGTGAGGATTGTAGTGAGCATTGTAGTGAGGATGGAGGTTCCCCAGCCCCAAGTGATGAGCTGGTGAATCTCATCCTCACTACAATCGTCACTACTACTACACTAGTGAGGATTGTAGTGAGCATTGTAGTGAGGATGGAGGTTCCCCAGCCCCAAGTGATGAGCTGGTGAATCTCATCCTCACTACAATCGTCACTACTACTACACTAGAAAGAAAGAAGACAGAAGAGCAGGATCGTGGAGGGCTGACAGGGGGTAATAAAGATGGAGTCTCTAATGTGTCTGTGTATTTATTTCTATTAAAGTATTTTTTCTCTGTGTGGTGTTTTTTTTAACCCTTTATTGGAGATTCTTAATGGCCGGGTCAAATGTGCCTGACATTAAGAATCTCTGGCTTAATACTGGCTAGTAAAACAAAGCCAGTATTAACTCATGATTACCCAACAAGCCACCCGGCTCCAGGGCTGTTGGAAGAGTTGGATACAGCGCCAGATGATGGCGCTTCTATGAGAGCGCCATTTTCTGGGGCGGCTGCGGACTGAAATCCGCAGTAGAGGGGCCCAGAAACCTCGGGCTAACCTGTGCTGCGGATTCCAATCCCCAGCTGCCTAGTTGTACCCGGCTGGACACAAAAATGGGGCGAAGCCCACGTCATTTGTTTTTTAATTATTTCATGAAATAAGTGAAATAATTAAAAAAAAACGGGCTTCCCTATATTTTTGGTTCCCAGCCGGGTACAAATAGGCAACTGGGGGTTGGAGGCAGCCCGTGGCTGCCTGCTGTACCTGGCTAGCATACAAAAATATGGCGAAGCTCACGTCCTTTTTTTTGTAGTTTTTTGGCAAAAAAAATAAAAAATGCTTCCCTGGATTTTCCATTGCCAGTGAAGGTAACACCAAGCAGTGGGGGTTAGCCGCCAGTAGCTGCTTGGATTACCCTTAGCTAACAATACAAAAAATGCAGCGGGAGCCCATATATATTTTTTTTAATTATTTATTTAAATAACTAAAAATAAAATGGGCTTCCCTGTATTTTGATTGCTAGACATCACAGTGCTGTAAAAATAAATCTTTAAAAAAATGACGTAGCGCTCCGCGGTATTTTTGATTCTCAGCGCAGATAAAGCAGACAGCTATGGGTTGCCACCCCCATCTGCCTGCCGTTACCTTGGTTGGCAATCAAAATACAGGGAAGCCCATTAATTTTTTCTATTTAAAAAATGGTTAAAAAAAAAAATGACGTTGGGTCCCCCCATTTTTGATAGCCAGCTAGGGTAAAGCAGACGGCTGTAGCCTGAAAACCACAGCTGGCAGCTTTACCGTGGTTGGGGATCCAATGTGGAGGTCCCCTCAGGCTCTTTTTTATAATTATTTTATAAATATTAATAATTACACAATAAAAGTAGGGTCCCCCCCAAATTGGATCACCAGCCAAGGTAAAGCGGACAGCTGTGGTCTGGTATTCTCAGGGTGGGAAGGTCCATAGTTATTGGGCCTTCACAGCCTAAAAATAGCAGGCCGCAGGCACCCCAGACGTGGCGCATCCACTAGATGCGCCAATCCTGGCGCTTCACCCCAGCTCATCCCGTGCCCTGGTGCAGTGGAAAACGGGGTAATAAATCGGGTTGATACTAGCTGTAAAGTCACCTGAGATCAAGCCCAGCAGTTTGTGATGTCATGGCATCTATTAGATTCCCAACATCATAAACTGTCAGTACTAACAAAAAAAAAAAAAATCGACAAAAGAAATTTATTTGAAAAAACAGTCCCCAAAACATTTCCTCTTTCACCAATTTATTGTAAGAAAAAAAATAAAGTGGTCCCACGACGACTCTGGACCGTCTAGAATATGGGGGGGAGACACTCAGGGAACGTATCCCCCATTTTCTAGGAGTGCGGACCCTTCATGTGAGGAGTGTGGGTGCAATGAATCTGCACTCACTCTCCCCGGGTCCACAGCAGCAGAGTCCATGTCGTAATGGTTGCTACCAAAGGTGCAATGCCCTGCTCATGAGGTAAGGGCATGCCTAATCAGGAGAACTACTGTAGAGGAAGCTCTGCTCACTGGTATATAGGTGCTCAGAGGTAATAATAGATAAAATTAGTGAGTAACCTCGGCACTCTAAATCTCCCAGACTAAGTCAGTAAGTCACAACGGATAGTAATGCAAAATCACTCTTTATTGGTCCGTATTAAGAAAAAAAATTTTTTCATAAGCATATATGTTTTTGTCCAAAACAAGTTACAAATGACGTTTCAGCCTGAGCCTTCGTCAGATTGGACTTATCTGCATGTAATCATGAAAAATGACAATAATCAGTATCACATAAGAGTGCGAGAACAATAACATAAACTCGAACAATGTAGAGGTACAATTGGGATGCAGCAAAAAAATTGCAACACAGCAAGAAATGAAACACATGATACAAATGTCATAATACAGTACAAGGACAATATAGTAATGACAAATATGGGGTCAGAGTAGACTTAGACAGCTCTGGTACGAAAGAGATGTCAATCATAAAGTAACATGTGCAGTAGGTGTAGAGCTACAGTATGCATGGCAGAGCTAATGGGTAGACCGACCATAGAAAAAGAACGGAGAAAAAGTGGAGAAAAAGTGGAGAAAAAAATGGAGAAAAAGTGGAGAAAAAAATGGAGAAAAAGTGGAGAAAAAGTGGAGAATAAGTGGAGAATAAGTTGAGAAAAAGTGGAGAAAAAGTGGAGAAAAAGTGGAGAATAAGTGGAGAAAAAGTGGAGAAAAAGTGGAGAAAAAGTGGAGAAAAAGTGGAGAAAAAGTGGAGAAAAAGTGGAGTAAAAATGGAGAAAAAGTGGAGAAAAAGTGGAGTAAAAATGGAGAAAAAGTGGAGAAAAAGTGGAGAATAAGTGGAGAATAAGTGGAGAAAAAGTGGAGAAAAAGTGGAGAAAAAGTGGAGAAAAAGTGGAGAAAAAATGGAGAAAAAGTGGAGAATAAGTGGAGAAAAAAGTGGAGAAAAAAGTGGAGAAAAAATGGAGAAAAAGTGGAGAAAAAGTGGAGAATAAGTGGAGAAAAAGTGGAGAATAAGTGGAGGAAAAAAAGGAGAAAAAGTGGAGAAAAAGTGGAGAAAAAGTGGAGAAAAAGTGGAGAAAAAAGTGGAGAAAAAAGTGGAGAATAAGTGGAGAAAAAGTGGAGAAAAAGTGGATAAAAAGTGGATAAAAAGTGGATAAAAACTGGAGAATAAGTGGAGAAAAAGTGGAAAATAAGTGGAGAAAAAGTGGAGAAAAAGTGGAGAAAAAGTGGAGAAAAAGTGGAGAATAAGTGGAGAATAAGTGGAGAATAAGTGGAGAAAAAAATGGAGAAAAAGTGGAGAAAAAGTGGAGAAAAAAATGGAGAAAAAGTGGAGAAAAAGTGGAGTAAAAATGGAGAAAAAGTGGAGAAAAAAGTGGAGAAAAAGTGGAGAAAAAAATGGAGAAAAAGTGGAGAAAAAGTGGAGAAAAAGTGGAGAAAAAGTGGAGAAAAAGTGGAGAAAAAGTGGAGTAAAAATGGAGAAAAAGTGGAGAAAAAGTGGAGAAAAAAATGTAGAAAAAGTGGAGAAAAAAATGGGGAAAAAGTGGAGAAAAAATGGAGAAAAAATGGAGAAAAAGTGGAGAAAAAGTGGAGAAAAAGTGGAGAAAAAATGGAGAAAAAGTGGAGAAAAAGTGGAGAAAAAGTAGAGAAAAAGTAGAGAAAAAAATGGAGAAAAAGTGGAGAAAAAGTGGAGTAAAAATGGAGAAAAAGTGGAGAAAAAATGGAGAAAAAAATGTAGAAAAAGTGGAGAAAAAAATGGAGAAAAAGTGGAGAAAAAATGGAGAAAAAGTGGAGAAAAAGTAGAGAAAAAAATGGAGAAAAAGTGGAGAAAAAGTGGAGTAAAAATGGAGAAAAAGTGGAGAAAAAATTGAGAAAAAAATGGATAAAAAGTGGAGAAAAAGTGGAGAAAAAGTGGAGAAAAAAATGGAGAAAAAGTGGAGAAAAAGTGGAGAAAAAGTGGAGAAAAAGTGGAGAAAAAAATGGAGAAAAAGTGGAGAAAAAGTGGAGAAAATGTGGAGAAAAAAATGGAGAAAAAGTGGAGAAAAAGTGGAGAAAAAGTAGAGAAAAAAATGGAGAAAAAGTGGAGAAAAAGTGGAGTAAAAATGGAGAAAAAGTGGAGAAAAAATGGAGAAAAAAATGGAGAAAAAGTGGAGAAAAAGTGGAGAAAAAGTGGAGAAAAAGTGGAGAAAAAATGGATAAAAAGTGGAGAAAAAGTGAAGAAAAAGTGGAGAAAAAATGGAGAAAAAAAGGAGAAAAAAAATGTAGAAAAAGTGGAGAAAAAGTGGAGAAAAAAATGGAGAAAAAGTGGAGAAAAAGTGGAGCACCCTTTGGTGCCTTTCATGTGGCACTAAGGGGTGCTTAGCTTTGTATTTAGCCAAAAAAATGAAAAAAAAAATGACGTAGGGTTCCCCCTAGTTTTGTAGCCAGCTAGGGTAAAGCAGACGGCTGCAGCCTGCAGACCACAGCTGGCAACCTCACCTTGGCTGGTAATCCAAAACTGAGGGCACCCCACGCTGTTATTTTAAATTAAATAAATAATTAAAAAAAAAAACACGTAGGGGTCCCCCAAAATTGGATCACCAGCCAAGGTAAAGCAGACAGCTGGGGCCTGATATTCTCAGACTAGGGAGGTCCATGGTTATTGGACTCTCCCCAGCCTAAAAATAGCAGGCCGCAGCCGCCCCAGAAGTGGCGCATCCATTAGATGCGCCAATCCTGGTGCTTCGCCCCAGCTCATCCCGCGCCCTGGTGCGGTGGCAAACGGGGTAATATATGGGGTTAATACCAGGTGTGTAATGTCACCTGGCATCAAGCCCTGGGGTTGGTGAGGTCAGGCGTCTATCAGATACCCGACATCACCAACCCAGTCAGTAATAAAAAAAATAGACGACAAACACATTTTTATTTGAAAAAACACTCCCCAAAACATTCCCTCTTTAACCAATTTATTAGAATGAAAAACAAATCCAGGTCTGGTGTAATCCAAGGGGTTGCCATGACGATCCACACTGTCCCAGTCAATGAAGAGCAGGATGTTCCCCATTGGCTGGGAGAGCAATGCAGTGACCTGAGCTAACATCAATGGGTCAGCCCAGGTCACTGCAGGGCATGACAAGTGCTGCTGTCAGCGAGGTACATTACCTGCGCTGATCTCCAGCACACTGACAGCACCTGTCACTAAGTTCAATGACCGCCGCCTTCACACCAAGTATCGCGAGAGGCCCGTGACGTCACCGCTAGTCAGTCTCGGGTCGGAAGCGAGAGAAGGTGATGTGACAAGCGGCGGCCATGGAGGACAGTGACAGTGCTGAGGTCGGGATGGCGGGACTTCATCACCGCAGGCAGGGCCGGCTCCAGGTTTTTGTGGGCCCCGGGCGGAAGAGTCTCAGTGGGTCCCATACACACGCAGACACACACACATACACAGATACATACACGTACATATACATATTTAAAGACAAACTCACAAAAATACATATAAACAGACAAATCTATACAGTCATATACACTGACATACATAGATACACATCATACATGCATACATACAGAGACACACACTGCTATGCTGCATACATACATACAGACACACACATACTGCTCTGCATGCATACATACATATAGACAGACACACACACACTGCTCTGCTACATACATACATATAGACAGACACACACATACTGCTCTGCTGCATACATACAGACACACACACACACTGCTCTGCTGCATACATACATACAGACAGACACGCATACTGCTCTGCTGCATACATACATACAGACACACACACACACTGCTCTGCTGCATACATACATACAGACACGCATACTGCTCTGCTGCATACATACATGCATACATACATACAGACAGACACGCATACTGCTCTTCTGCATACATACATACATACATACAGACAGACAGACACGCATACTGCTCTGCATGCATACATACAGACACGCATACTGCTCTGCTGCATACATACATGCATACATACAGACACGCATACTGCTCTGCTGCATACATACATGCATACATACAGACACGCATACTGCTCTGCTGCATACATACATGCATACATACAGACACGCATACTGCTCTGCTGCATACATACATGCATACATACAGACACGCATACTGCTCTGCTGCATATATACATACATACATACAGACACGCATACTGCTCTGCTGCATATATACATACATACAGACATGCATACTGCTCTGCTGCATATATACATACAGACACATATACTGCTCTGCTGCATACATACATGCATACATACAGACACGCATACTGCTCTGCTGCATATATACATACATACATACAGACACGCATACTGCTCTGCTGCATACATACATGCATACATACAGACAGACACGCATATTGCTCTGCTGCATACATACATACATACATACAGACACGCACACTGCTCTGCTGCATATATACATACATACACGCATACTGCTCTGCTGCATATATACATACATACATACAGACACGCATACTGCTCTGCTGCATATATACATACATACAGACACACATACTGCTCTGCTGCATATATACATACATACATACACGTATACTGCTCTGCTGCATACATACATGCATACATACAGACAGACACGCATATTGCTCTGCTGCATATATATATACAGACAGACACGCATACTACTCTGCTACATATATACATACATACAGACACGTATACTGCTCTGCTGCATACATACATGCATACATACATACAGACACGCATATTGCTCTGCTACATATATACATACAGACACGCATACTGCTCTGCTGCATATATACATACATACATACAGACATGCATACTGCTCTGCTGCATATATACATACATACATACAGACACGCATACTGCTCTGCTGCATATATACATACATACAGACATGAAAAAAAACAAGGAGAAAATTGTAGAAAAAATACCCTGACTATAAATAAATAAATTGCAAGTGCTTAATAAACAGGGTACTTAGTATATACATTTTTGCAAAAAGGTAAGAAGCTGTCTCACCTCGTCACGGTGTACCCATCTGAGACAGTCCCTAACCTACTAAAGTTAAAAACATATTCTGTACCTGACTAGTGTCATGTCAAAACTTCAATATGGATGGTAAAGTGGTTAGCTGGGTCCCAGATTAAATACACAGCAAAAAGTGAGAAGCAGGTGATTGTTCAGCCTCAGTATCAGGAGGGCTGCACCCCCAACTTGCATTAAAGCAAGATAACAGACAAAAAAAAAACCCAAAAAACTGAGCTGTGACAAATGTTCAATAAACATGCAACATTACAAGCATGTGAATTGCAGCCTCAAGACTAGAAAAAAACCTGATACTGAGGCTGAACAATCACCTGCTTCTCACTTTTTGCTGTGTATTTAATCTGGGACCCAGCTAACCACTTTACCATCCATATTGAAGTTTTGACATGACACTAGTCAGGTACAGAATATGTTTTTAACTTTAGTAGGTTAGGGACTGTCTCAGATGGGTACACCGTGACGAGGTGAGACAGCTTCTTACCTTTTTGCAAAAATGTATATACTAAGTACCCTGTTTATTAAGCACTTGCAATTTATTTATTTATAGTCAGGGTATTTTTTCTACAATTTTCTCCTTGGTTTTTTTCTAGTCTTGAGGCTGCAATTCACATGCTTGTAATGTTGCATGTTTATTGAACATTTGTCACAGCTCAGTTTTTTGGGTTTTTTTTTATACATACAGACATGCATACTGCTCTGCTGCATATATACATACATACATACAGACACATATACTGCTCTGCTGCATACATACATGCATACATACACGCATACTGCTCTGCTGCATATATACATGCATACATACAGACACGCATACTGCTCTGCTGCATACATACATGCATACATACAGACAGACACGCATATTGCTCTGCTGCATACATACATACATACATACAGACACGCACACTGCTCTGCTGCATATATACATACATACATACATACACGCATACTGCTCTGCTGCATATATACATACATACATACAGACACGCATACTGCTCTGCTGCATATATACATACATACAGACACGCATACTGCTCTGCTGCATATATACATACATACAGACACGCATACTGCTCTGCTGCATATATACATACATACATACAGACATGCATACTGCTCTGCTGCATATATACATACATACATACAGACACGCATACTGCTCTGCTGCATACATACATACATATAGACACGCATACTGCTCTGCTGCATATATACATACATACATACAGACACGCATACTGCTCTGCTGCATATATACATACATACAGACACGTATACTGCTCTGCTGCATACATACATGCATACATACAGACAGACACGCATATTGCTCTGCTGCATATATATATACAGACAGACACGCATACTACTCTGCTACATATATACATACATACAGACACGTATACTGCTCTGCTGCATACATACATGCATACATACATACAGACACACATACTGCTCTGCTGCATATATATATACATACATACAGACATGCATACTACTTTGCTACATATATACATACATACATACAGACACGCATACTGCTCTGCTGCATATATACATACATACAGACACGCATACTGCTCTGCTGCATATATACATACATACAGACACGCATACTGCTCTGCTGCATATATACATACATACATACAGACATGCATACTGCTCTGCTGCATATATACATACATACATACAGACACGCATACTGCTCTGCTGCATATATACATACATACAGACACGCATACTGCTCTGCTGCATATATACATACATACAGACACGCATACTGCTCTGCTGCATATATACATACATACAGACACGCATACTGCTCTGCTGCATATATACATACATACATACAGACACGCATACTGCTCTGCTGCATATATACATACATACATACAGACACGCATACAGCTCTGCTGCATATATACATACATACATACAGACACGCATACTGCTCTGCTGCATATATACATACATACATACAGACACGTATACTACTCTGCTGCATACATACATGCATACATACAGACACGCATACTACTCTGCTGCATATATACATACATACAGACACGCATACTGCTCTGCTGCATATATACATGCATACATACAGACAGACACGCATATTGCTCTGCTGCATATATATATACAGACAGACACGCATACTACTCTGCTACATATATACATACATACAGACACGTATACTGCTCTGCTGCATACATACATGCATACATACATACAGACACGCATATTGCTCTGCTGCATATATACATACATACAGACACGCATACTACTTTGCTACATATATACATACATACATAGACACGCATACTGCTCTGCTGCATATATACATACATACAGACACGTATACTGCTCTGCTGCATATATACATACATACAGACACGCATACTACTTTGCTACATATATACATACATACATAGACACGCATACTGCTCTGCTGCATATATACATACATACAGACACGCATACTGCTCTGCTGCATATATACATACATACAGACACGCATACTGCTCTGCTGCATATATACATACATACAGACACGCATACTGCTCTGCTGCATATATACATACATACAGACACGCATACTGCTCTGCTGCATATATACATACATACATACAGACACGCATACTGCTCTGCTGCATACATACATATAGACACGCATACTGCTCTGCTGCATATATACATACATACAGACACGCATACTGCTCTGCTGCATACATACATACATATAGACACGCATACTGCTCTGCTGCATATATACATACTTACAGACACGCATACTGCTCTGCTGCATATATACATACATACATACATACAGACACGCATACTGCTCTGCTGCATATATACATACATACATACAGACACGTATACTGCTCTGCTGCATATATACATACATACATATAGACACGCATACTGCTCTGCTGCATACATACATACATATAGACACGCATACTGCTCTGCTGCATACATACATACATATAGACACGCATACTGCTCTGCTGCATGCATACATACAAACAGACACGCATACTGCTCTGCTGCATATATACATACATACATACAGACACGCATACTGCTCTGCTGCATATATACATACATACATATAGACACGCATACTGCTCTGCTGCATACATACATACATATAGACACGCATACTGCTCTGCTGCATACATACATACATATAGACACGCATACTGCTCTGCTGCATATATACATACATACATACAGACATGCATACTACTTTGCTGCATATATACATACATACAGACACGCATACTGCTCTGCTGCATATATACATACATATAGACACGCATACTGCTCTGCTGCATGCATACATACAAACACACACCTTGCTCTGCGGGGCCCACACACGCGGCTCCGGGGGCCACACACACGGCTCTGCGGGGCCCACACACGCACGGGGGGACAGGGAGGGGCGGGGAGGGAGTGATGTCCCACATACTGATCAGGTCACGGTGCAGATGGGGCCCACACAGCGCCGGAGGGAAGCGATGTGCTGGGGGTCGCTGGCTGGCACTGTGACTCCTTCATCTGTGCGACCGAGCAGGACGCCGGGCGGTAGCTCCGCCCACAGATGATGCTCAATGCAGGAGAACACAGTGGCCTTAAAGGGCCGGCAGGCACAGTTTCCAGTGCCAAGGACTGCTGCCCCCGGGCGACCGCAGGTAAGCCGAGCGGGACCATGTGTGTGTGTGTGTGTGTGTGTGTGTGTGTGTGTGTATGTATGTATGTGTACATGCTGCGGGCAGGAGGGGGCGGAGCGAGCTGAGCGGGAAAGTGTGGGCTTCCTGCACGTAACTAAGATAAACATCGGGTTACTAACCAAAGCGTTTTGCTTGGATACCCGATGTTTATCTTGGTTACCAGCTTCTGGCAGGCTGCCAGCGATGGCTCCTGCACACTCTAGCTGTAAAAAGCCCTGCTTTTTGCTGCTAGAACCGTTCTCGAACGTATCTAGAACTATCGAGCTTTTGCAAAAAGCTCGAGTTCTAGTTCGATCTCGAACAGCCCCCAAAATCACTCGAGCCCCGAACTGGAGAACCTCGAACCACGAACCGCGCTCAACTCTACTCGTCACCCATATTGCCAGTCGCTTCAAGTGCCATATTCAATTGAGAGAGCCAAGCATCATCGCGGGCCCTGAAATCCATAATGATAAGGACAGAAACTGTGGAAACCACAGAAAATATGATTAGACTAAAGAAATCCATACAAACAAGGAAATGGGGTGGGTCATGCACAATCACCACACCACTTCAGAGCTACTCTTAGAGCACATCAAAACCAGGAGAACAGAGTAAATTAGCTTCAAAAATATCAAATAGTTTATTGACAAATTAATAAACATGCAAAGTCAGATTAGATAAAACAGGCACAAGAGGAAAAGATGATATAAAAGGCAATAACACCTGGGGGCTGCACGACCGTCACTAGGGGGAAATCAAATCTCCATCCACCAGGCCATATGTATCCAACAAGGCAAAAAAAGGCCCAAGTGGGCACATTTATCAAAGGCACAGCCAAAAATTTTTTTGATAGATACCCTGGCCAAAAAGTGGAGAATAAACAACAGGCAAGCAGTAGTCAAGTTGGTTGGTGTGGGACTTGCGGTCCCCCCCACCGTCAGGTTTAGCAAATCAGTAAATGGATGTCTACTCTAGGGCCCTGTTCCCCATGCGTGCCTAGTCACCAGAATTCTCCGTACATGACCAGCTGACTTCCTCAGCGTCTTTCTGTCCAACTTGCTGGTGACCATTCTCCCCCGCCAACGGCTACTACACATGCAGGGTCTGACTAGCGTGTCAGCGCGCGTCTCTCCTTCTCCTTTCTGCACCTTCTGCTCTCAGACTAACTCCTACTACTTTCCTTATAGCCACTGCCACCTTAGCTTCCAGCCCCTCCCCTGCACCCCTAGATGAGATGTGGAGGAACAACCCCTCTTGGGTCTGCCCAAGGGTCCCCTCTAAGGTGTGGGAGACCTAGTTGCTGTTTCTGTGCATACACACCCTATTCCAGCCTTTGGATTTACCTGGAAGCACTGTCCCAGCATGGGTGCAGTACTCTGTGGTGCCTGACCAGGTCAGGGGCGCCACATTATCTCTTGCAAAAGCAAAAAATGTGAGGCTAAAGCCACATTTTTCATGAAAAAAAATTAAAATTATCAATACAACAACATAATGTTATCAAGTTCTGTAAAATACCTGTGGGTTCAAAATCTCACTATGTCCCTGGATAAACTCCATGATTGGTGTAGTTTCAAAAAAATGGGATCACCAGGGGGTTTCTGCTGTTTAGATACCTTAGAAGCCCTGCAGATGCTACGTGGTACCCGCAATTAATGATAAGCGAGTTTCGAAATACTAGGAATCGCGATACTCGTAACAAGTACTGACTAATACTCACGAATTCATTCCGAATAGTGTGTAATGCAAGTCAATGGGGAAAACTCACAAAGTAACAAGTAACCCGAATTCCGCACTATTTGCTACTCGCACAAATAGTATGGCATTGGGGTTACTCATTACATTGTGAGTATTCCTCATTGACTTGCATTGCACACACTATTTAGAATGCATATGCAAGTATTAGACAGTACTCGTTACAAGTATCGCAAATCCGAGTATTTCGAAGCTCGCTCATCATTACCAGCAATCTATGTCAGCCAAATTATCTTCCAAAATTCAAATGGTGCTCCTTCCCTTTCAAGCCTGTGGTTTCTGACCACATATGTGTTATCAGTGCGCTCAGAAGAAACTAGGTAACATATTGTGCAAACAATGCAACATTTTATAGGTAAAGTAAAAAATTATTTTCATTCCACTTTCCATTAATTCCTGTGTAGCACCTGAAAGGTTAAAAACGTTCCTGACAGCAGTTCTGAAGTGTGGCGCCCCTGAGGCTTCAGTCGCCACAGAGGTACTGCACCTCATCCAGAGGTATGGTATTCCATCCTGGGTAAGAGGAGGTTATCCATCGGTTCACACAAAACACAACACTCTCACTCAGCAACACCTCATCAGACATGGCAAGGGCATGTTAAACCTGAAGCTAGGCTGGGGGGTGGAGTCTTAAGAGTGGGTATACACTGTAGTGGATTGTGGAGAAAGTCAGGGAGTTGGAAGGAGCGGTGGAGGAGGAAAGACCTGTGAGCTGGAGCTGGCATAGCTCAATTAAGGTGCAAGACAGAAGGAGTCCTAGAGACTACGGGAAGTACAACACCCTCCCGTGGCCTTGTTTCACATACAATCTTCACTTGGAAGGACTTGGCCGCAAATCGAGGACTGGTCCCTAGGCTAGAGGAGAAGAACCTACGTAGTCCACTAGTAAAACCAGAGGCTGAGGTGACTGCAAGCACAGAGGCCACATACACATACAAATTCGCTGGAAGGTGACCCCAAAGGACCAAGGGAGAGAGCTTCACGTCACCCAAAAAAACGGGCACCGACCCAGGCCTCTGTGTGTGAGGGCACAAAGCAGGAAGGAGAAGCAAGCGCAGGAAGACGACTAGGGAAGGTACACATAAGAAAGGTGCACCGAACTCGACCTCCGAACTACCCAGGATTGGCTGGAGCCGTTCACAGTGGAACCCCGCACTCCAAAGGCGGTCACTGACATGTTTTGTTACCTTGGAACCTGCTACAGTAAGTAAACATCTTGAGACTGCATCCCTGTGTCCAGAGCCACCATCATGGCAATACTACTGAGACTCCTGTACTGGGCCCGGTCAGCAGCAGGCAGGAGGGGGGGCCTGGACATGCTGACAGGCCCCTCCCCATTCATTCCTCTGCTCACCGGGCCCCAGGGGCAGGGAGCGTTGACAGTACATTTCGCAGGGCGGGCTGGTCGTGCAGTGAGCAGGAGGTGGGGCCCGGACACGCTGACAGCCAGGACCCCTCCCCTTTCATTTCTCTGCTCACTGGGCCCCATGGGCACGGGGCGGGGACGTTGCACTGACAGCACCTGCAGTCGCACAGGGGCCCCAAGCGGGAGCAGGCCCCTAGAGCCTGAAAACGTGTTAACCCCTTAGCGACCTATGACGTAACCCCTTAGCGACCTATGACGTACTGGGTACGTCATGGCTCCCTAGCACTTAAGGACGCATGACATACCCAGTACGTCATGGCGAGATCGCGGCCCCGGAGGCTGCGATCGCTGCAAATATCTTAGATTGAGGGAGGAGGGGCCCTCTGTCTGACCTCAGGAGGGGTGGTGTCTCCTCCCCGGACCTAAGGAGGCTGTGATTGGCTGACGAACGCCGCTCAACCAATCACAGCCACTGTAATATTTCAGCCATTGAAAATGGCTGAAACATTAAAATCCAGCCATGTTCAGTGCAGCTGTAGCACCGATCATTGGCTGGAGCTGGGTGACCTCAGTTTCACCCGCCCCAGCTCTGATTGGAGAGACCGGCCTTGTGACCGATCTGTCCAATCATTGTGGATCTGGGGCCGGTGACCGCTCCCTCAGCTTCACTCCGGCGTCTGTGGAAGGTGAAGGGAGCGATCGGTGAGTTTAAAGACACTGTCTCCTTTCAAACGCTGCCATTGCCCCAGCCCTCACCCATCAGCCGCCGGCTGCAGCAGTCACTGCCCCTGATCCAGAGGAACTGAACTCATCTGCTGCGTCCCCTCCATCTGCCACCGCCTCCCCCATCAGCCACTACCCCCTCCCCCATCTGCTTCCCCTTCTCCCACCTCTCACCTTCCTCCATCTGCTGTGATCTCCCCACCTGCTATGATCCCCCCCACCTGCGGTGATCCCTCCCACCTGCTGTGATCCCCCCACCATCCATCCGTCTCTCTGTCTATCCGTCCCTCTGTCTATCCGTCCCTCTGTCTATCCGTCCCTCTGTCCATCCGTCCCTCTGTCCATCCGTCCCTCTGTCCATCCGTCCCTCTGGCTATCCGTCCCTCTGTCCATCTGTCCCTCTGGCTATCCGTCTCTCATCTATCTGTAGCACCCACAGGGCAGGGGTTAAATATTACTCATCGCCGGGCCGGTGATGTCGGGTCAGGGGGATGTCAAAGGCAGGTGGCCCCGAGGTGTACAATAAAAGGGGATTTGGATGATGGTGGGGAATGATGAGAATGATAGTCTTGTGACGCCACCTGTGGTACGTGGCCAGGGATTAGCCGCCGCTGCTATCGCTGTCCTCCGGGGCAGATGGTGTTGCAGCAAGAATGGTTCTGCTCCCCACAGGTGGAGCGGGGCCCCGGGGAGGATGATGAGGAGAGTAGTGGCCGTTGGCGCTGAAGCGCGGGGCGATGGCAATCAAAAGGCTGAATCAGCTGCTGTGGTTCCAGCCGTGATGGGCCCCAGCCGATCCCAGATCCGTTGGAGGTTACAACCGGTACGGTGGTCGATGGGCTCTTCCTTCTTGCGCCTTTAAAGATGGATCCCCGTGGCCTGAAGCTGCTTGGGGACCCCGGTTTGTGTAGTGTTAGCTCCTGTCCTATGTGTAGGTGACGCGGGGCCGCTGTGGGGCTTGACTGTAATCATGACTCCGGACCCTATGTGGCACTGTGCTCCGGGATCTCGTGGTGGTCAGAGGGACATCCAGTCCCCCTGTCCTGCAGATTTTGGTGATACAACGTGAATTCTGTTCCACCCTAATGCTCTGCACCCTGAATCGCACCGGTCCCGCTCCTGTTCTCTCCTGCTGGAGAACACCCTAACTGTTGTGTAAGCTCCTAACTCCCCCTGATGGCTGCTCCTCCCCCGGTTCCCTGTCACTAGTGGGTGGATGTGTGATGCCCTGAACTAGCCAGGTAGTCACAAACATACCAACATACACACCCCCCACCCTAGACAGTAACAACAGTCAATCAAAACCCTTGTTGCCTCCCTCCAGGGTCTGATGTCCTCACCAGGTGGGGCTGAGCCAGGCGGTTGGCCCCACCCACCGAGGAGTTCACAGGCCTGGAGGCGGGAAAAGTGTCAGTTTAGTCTTGGAGGTGAAAGGAAGAGGACACGAACTGCAAGTGTCTGGGTCGGAGCCCAGGCACTGACAGTAAGGTTGGCAGACGGTGGTGGCCGTCTGCAGGAGTTAGCGGAACTCTGCAGAGCCGTAGGACCAGGGTTGGGTGTTGGCCCGCCGGTACCGAACCGGGGAGCGGAGTGAAGCTAAGTGTGGCGCCCTGGACAAGCCAGGGGCCACAGAGCACAACACCCTACACACCCCACACTCCCAGCAGGCACACCGAAGTCAGACAAAAACCCTTGTTGCCTTCCTCCAGGGGCTGATCATCACACCAGGGGGTGGGCCAGGCGGTTGGTCCCGCCCACCGAGGAGTTCACAGTCCTGGAGGCGGGAAAAGAGTTCAGTTTAGTTTGAGAGGAGTTGAGGAGTGGAGAGAGATTAGATTTGGAAGTGAAAGTGGTAGGAGGAAAGTGGTAAAGGAGCAACTGACTGACAGCGTCCGGGTGTGTGGCCCGGGCGAGACAGCAAGGTTGGCAGACGGTGGTGACCGTCTGCAGGAGTGGCCTATCGGAGTTACCGTGAGGACCGTGGACGGGCGGTGGCCCGGCGGTACCGGACCGGTACACGAAGAGAAGTCAGCACCATCTGGCAGGGGCTTGCGGACCCCGGCAAGGCTAGGAGTTGCCGTGAATTTGCCGAATCCGTTAGTGAAGGGGACCTCCTGGGTCTCCAAACAGCCAAGTCCCGACAGAAGGCGACAGTCCAACCAGAATAGGGAAACACCACCACCGCCAAGGCAACAGTTTCTCAGGGCCAGAGCCTGCGGGCAAGAATAGGGCTCCTCCAGCCCACATCCAAGCTGGGGAGCGGGTTACCGGTGGGGACCCATCGAACCAACAACCGTACACAGGTGCAGGGAAAGGCAGTCACCATCAACCTGCAGGGAGTAACAACACCGCAGCCGTCTGTGGGACCCGTCCATCCAGCCGAGTGTTTTACCGAGAACTGTGTCTTCATCATTGGGCTGAGTACCACCGTGCCGTGCGGCACAGCGCTGCCCCTGCGACCCTGCACCTCTCCAGGCCCCGTAACCCGCCTGCCATCCACCCCTACCCCATCACCGGGCCCCGGGACCACCAGCCCCCTACCCACGGAGGGGAGAAATAACATCAAAGCTGCTCCCTGTCACCGCTCCCGGGATCCCCATCCAGAGCAGCGGTGGTGTCACCAATATCACCACAACCGTGGGTGGCGTCACGGACAATATCAAATCCCCACAATCAATCCCACCCTTTTCACTCACGGGCGAGGAGCGCCGCTCGAGTCCCCGGGATCCGGCCCACCGCTCGAGCCACCGCCGAGCAGCAGCAGCCGGACCCGAGCAGTGGGAGAGCGCAGCGTCCCCTCCTCCGCCCGCGACACTAAGCACACACAGGCAGGGCCATCGGACCCCGACCAGGCTTGGAGCCGCCGTCAATAGTCAAATCCGAGTGTGACAGGAACCCCAGGGGTTTTCCAACAACCAAGTCCCGACAGAAGGCAACCGCTCACACCGTGAGGATATACAGCCACCGCCACAGGCTAGAGATCCAAGGGCCAGCGCCTGCGGGCAAAACGGGCTCCTACGGCACCTATACGCCAGGGAGCGGACTACCAGTGGGCAACCACAGGAGTCAGAACATTCTAAAAGGTGCAGGGAAAGACAGCCACCATCAGCCATCCGGGGAGTGCACAACAACAACACTGCAGCCGGCTGCGGGACCCGTCCATCCGGCTGTTTTGGTTTATCAGAGACTCTGTCAGTGATTGTCTGAGTGAGTACACTAGTGCCGTCCGGCACCGCGCCGCGCAGTCCCTGCACCCCAGCCATCCAGCCTCCCCGTTACACCACCGGGCCCCGGGATCACCAACCCCCTACCCACGGAGGGGACAACATCCCACCTGCTCCCTACCATCTCTCCCGGGATCCCCGTCACCAGCAGCGGTGGTGTCATCATCACCACGTCCCGTGGGTGGCGTCACGAACAATCTCCCTAACCAAACTATCCCTTTTCACTGACGGGTGAGGAGCACTGCTCAAGTCCCCGGGTCCGGCCCACCGCTCGAGCCACCGAGCAGCAGCAGCAGAAGCCCCGGACCCGAGCGTGGCGAGCGCGTCCCCTCCGCCCGCGACAGATGCCCCCCATGTTTGGTGACTACCTTAAGACCCGACCCTAGCCTGGTCCCCAATGGGGAGGGCAACCTGGTTGTGTATATGAGTTTGTGTTGTGGAACTGGCACCGACCTCCTCTGGATCCAGGATGAGTACTGCACCTTAAGTGAGGTGCAGTCCCTGTGGTGACTGAAGCCTCAGGGGCGCCACATATCCATCTATCTATCTATGATTCTATCTATCTAGCCATCTATGTATGATTCTATGTATCTGCTGAAAGAGCCTTAAAGTGAATCTGTCAGCAGGTTTTTGCTCCCCCATATGAGAGCAGCATAAAGTAGAAACAGATATCCTGATTCCAGCGATGTGTCAATTACTGGGCTGTTTGTTTTCATTGTGATAAAATCAATGTTTTCTCTTCTGCAGATCTAGCAGTTATACAGAGCTCATGAATATGCTGGACTACCTGCAGCATGACGAGTAGCCCTGTAATGATAATCTCCTGCTGATTAACCAGTGATGTTATCAAAACTATACTAGGCAGCCCAATAAGTGACAATTGCTGGAATCAGGATCTCTTCGCCTATGTTATTCTGCGCTCAGATTAGGTGTTAAAAACCTGGTGACAGATTCCCTTTGAAGGGGTTGTTAGGTCTAAATCCACAAGTCTGCATTATCACAATTTGGTTTCAATTACTTTAAAAACTGTATGTGACACATTCCCTTAAAGAAAAAAAATAGATATACCAAAAATAAATATAGACCAAAGAAGTTAGATTTAAAAAGAAAAAAAAAAAGTTAGAGTAAAGTAGGGTCCTGTCAAAAGAGTCCACCTTGTCGTGGTAACAGGCCTAAAAAAATCTTTTGGCCAAAACAAAATCTGATGGCTACTTGTGTGACACGGTGTTCAGTGTAAAGGGTTAATGTGTGATTGGTGAGGTTTTAGTGCAGAAGTGAAGTTTTCTAAGAGTGGCGGTGAGACTGTGGAAGATTCGCGGAGCTGGGGCGGAGGCGGGGCTGGGGCGAGGTGAAGCTGGGGTGGAGGTGGGGCTGGGGCGGAGCCTCAAGGGAGCCCCGAACTTTTGCCAGTATGGGGCCCTGAAATTCCTAGTGGCAGCCCTGCCTGTGTCACTCAGTTATTCACCTGGGCCTCCTGCCCTGCAACCCCTGCCATTGCCTACTACTACTCCCATCCGCCCTGGGACCCAGGTCTACCTGTGGAGAGTTATACCAACCAAACTGTGTCACCATCTGCCCCAGAGGTCCCCATCCTGCAACGGCGACACCTAATTTGCCGCATACCACAGGTGGTGTCACGAATAAACTGTTATCATCCCCTTCCTATTTCCTAAATGACAACGCCGGGGTCACGGAGCCGGGACTCATCACTGCGGCGTCCCACGAGCTGAACCGCAGCCCCGGTGCGGGCGTGTCAGAAGCATTTCTGGGGTGTAGTTTTTAAAATGGTATCACTTTTGGGGAGTTTCCAATATATTGGCACCTCAAATTGCATTCAAATCGGAATAAGACCCTAAAAGAAGAAAAAAGGTTTTGTAAATTTCTTGAAACAATATTGTTGTTAAACTTTTATCCATTCTCGCATCCTAACAAAATAAAATGATGTCCGATACAGATGTAAAGTAGACATGTGGGAAATGTTATGTATTAATTATTTTGTGTGACTTAACTCTTTTATTTAAGGGTGTAAAAATTGAAAGTTTGAAAACTGTCACAAAGAAACAGTCACAGAAACACTGGGATTTGTTGACGTATTCCAGATTTATTACCATAATGTGACACTGGTCAGATTTTCAAAAATTTGCCTGTTTATGAAAGTCAAAATTGGGGTTAAGAACCCAGTGCCTTAGAGCCACAGGTTGGAGGCACTTCCGGAAAAAAAGTGTTGCTTCTTTAAGCGATGAGGAGTGCACAAGTGCCCTAAGCGCGCTCCCAAGACACCTGTGCGGTGTGCCCTGTCCCAAGGAGCAGGAAGCTGTGGCAGGAGGAAAGTAAACAACAGCGCAGCTGGGATGGGAACCACATCGGTGTCCATGCCGGTAGAAGGGTTAGAGAGTTTGCCTGAGGTACAGCTGACATGGCAAAAAAAAACAGGCTAAGGCTCGTATAGAGTTTGAAATTGACGAACCTTTATCGAACAAGTTTGCTCATCTCTAGTTAGGAATGTAAATAATGTAGACCGTTATGATCAAAGTTTTATATACTTTGTGTTGATTTTTTTACATTTTTTCTCTTTTGTACAGACACTTTGGTGAGGTCCTATTCTTCGGAGGACAAAATGAAAAGACAAATCTTCTTCCGGAAACGTTTTTTCTCATGTTTCTTGATCTTCATATTCTTGTTCTGGTATTTCTTCAACTACGAAAGCCCAATAAAAATAATCAACAAGCTTACTGAAGATTCTGTAAAATTAAAGGACAGAAATATAACTGTGAATAATATGACTTACCCGGTGGTCACGCACCCCCTGGCTCTTCGGTACCCATTTCCATACAAGTTCCTCATTAACGAGCCTGACAAGTGCAAGAACCGGAAGCCTTTCCTTGTTATAATGGTGCTTGTTCGATGTCAGGACTTGGAGACTAGACGTACAATACGAGAAACCTGGGGTAATGAAAGTATTTATGATGTTGAGGTGGTCAAGGTTTTTCTGGTGGGTCTACCTCAGATTGCTCCTGAGAAAACCAGGCATGTGTTGGAAGAGGAAAGTGCAACCTTTGGCGACATCATACAACAAGACTTCATAGACACCTATTACAATTTGACTCTAAAATCCTTAATGGGTATGGAGTGGGTGACCAAATTCTGTCCTACTGCCAGCTATGCCTTGAAGGTAGACAGTGACATGTTTCTTAATGTAGACTACCTGATTCATAATGTTCTTTATCCAGACGTACCCATTCGTACAAATTACTTTACTGGAGCCATAGTTAAGGGATTTAGACCTGTGAGGTACAAGGCTTCTAAGTGGTATGTACCTATAGAAATTTATCCAAATGATACCTACCCAACCTATTGCTCTGGTGCTGGATATGTTTTTTCACTTGACATGGCAAAAAAAATATATGATGTTGCCCAAAAGATTTGGGTCATCCCCATGGAAGATGCTTTCATGGGAATTTGCTTGTATAAACTCCACATTCCAATTAGTGAATCCCCTAAAGGTGCATTTATCACCTACAGGCTTAATTATGATCACTGCAAATTTAGGAAAGTTGTCAGGGTGCAGGATTATTCTGGAAAAGAACTCCGAAATGTATGGGCCGACTTTCAAGCTAAGAAGTCTCAGAGTTGCTAAGAAAATAGGAACATATAGAATTTCTGTAAAAATCCAGTATTTTGACTACTAAAAGTCATGTTGATAGTAAAATTAAGACCCTGAGTTCAACAGATTTCACTGAAATATATCTTATTTTCATGGTGCCTCTCCACTTTTGGACAGCACAGTTCTTGAGATCATTGCTGATCACATTTATCTCTTTAGTGACCCACTCCTCTAAGCTTTATTGTCCGATGGTCTTTCATACACTCTTGACGGGCACTCTAGACAATGTCCTGAAACTTTCCATAAGTGTTTAATTAACTAACTAGTCTGAAAGAAGGAAAAGAAGAGGAGAGCACTCACCTGGCTGCTGTACACAAAAAGTCTGTTTATTTCAGCTTCAGGTAAAATATAAAAACAGCGGGGGGAGGGGCAAAAGCATGGCACAGCAGACGACGGCCGTTTCGTGCTTAACAAGCACTTCAACAGGTCTACAGATTAAGCTTGTTAAGCACGAAACGGCCGTCGTCTTCTGTGCCGTGCTTTTCCCCCTCCCCCCCCTTGCTGTTTTTATATTTTACCTGATGCTGAAATAAACAGACTTTTTGTATACAGCAGCCCGGTGAGTGCCATCCTCTTCTTTTGCTTCTTATGGATGGGACCTATGCTTGGAAGAAGCACCAGTGCCCGGAGCAGAGCTGTTACTATGCCTGAGTGAGCTGTACTGGACTTTGAGGGGAAAGGTGAATTTGCTTGGAGGTCGGTCGGGGAGCTGATTGGTGCCCGGTGTTCCTTTTCTTGGATTCTTCTAACTTCTAGTCTGGTTTAACACACACTCTGAATCCAGTTTGCAATAAAAACATTAGGAAGTGACTCAACTTAAAAGAAAATAAATCGAAAAAGGAGTTGAGAATTAGTCAGAAATGCATTTCGAAGATTTTATTGCATCCCTCTGAACAGCAGAAATGCTAATCTCATGTGAGTGGCAACGCTCTGCTAGGACTCACAGGAAGTGTCACGATAGTGACAGGGGTTATCAGTAGTCCCCAAGCTGTCATGGCAACCCATTGGCCCCTATGATAGCGTCACTGGGCCACTGATGGCGGCAGAAAATTGTATGATCCCCTCCAGAGAGCATTAGATGGCGCTGTCAGAACTTGAAAGCATAATCTAAGGAGTTAACAGACATGGGTGGATCAGAGATCCACATTCACCTGTTAGCCGCACAAGTCTGCTGTTCAGATCACCCGACACGTGCAGGGAATAATGTGGGCTCACCTTCTGAGCCCACATTAAAATGACAGACATGACTCAGAATGTTTAGGTATATGGTTAACTAACCCCTTAGCAACCACGGGTGGTAATATTAAGTCCTAGTGGTTATAGTGTTAATAGTGTTAATCCCCGCGGGCTGCTGCAAGCAGCCTGTGGTTATCAGTGCACATGTCAGCTGATTTGTACAGCTGATATGTGTGACTGCCAAGCATGAGTGGAATCGCGTTCCACCCGTGCCTTTTAACCCCTTAAATGACGCCATCAATATGTGACAGCGCCATTATATTCGCGATCGAGCTAAAACTTTACTTACCGGCCGATACTCAAAGTCACATGGCGTGATCTCGTGGATCCGGTGATTGTCATGATAGCACAGGGTTATATGATGACTCCTGTGCTCACATGACTCAGGACCTGTAAAAAATAGCTACTGGCTGCTACAAGAGATGATCATTTCTCCCGGTCTGAGCGGTTCTGCTCTGATCAGGAGAAATGAATGAGCAATCAGACTGCTGATCCATATATTCCCTTAGGGGAACTAGTAAAATAAAACAAAAAAGTTTAAAGAAAAGTTTTAAAAAATTAAAAAAACCTAAAAGTTCAAATCAACCCCTTTTCGCCCCATTGAAAATTAAAGGGTTAAAAAAATAAAAATATGCACACATTTGGTATTGCCACGCTCAAAAATGCCTGATTAAAATATATAATCAATTAATCTGATCGGTAAGCGGCGTAGCAACAAAAAAATTCCAAATGCAAAAATTCCGTTTTTTGGTCACCACAAATTTTGCGCAAAATGCAATAACAGGCGATCAAAACGTAGCATCTGTGCAAAAATGGAAAACGTTAAAAACGTCAGCTTTAAAAATGTGTTGTCGCTGAACAATAGATCCCGAAAAATGAAAACGCTACGTATTGCGGAATATGGTGCAAAACATACTCCACTTTTTTCGGACAAACTTCTGATTTTTTTAACCCCTTAGATAACAGTAAACCTATACATGTTTGGTGTCTACAAACTCACTCCAACCTCAGGCATCATACCCACACATCAGTTTTATCATATAGTGAACACAGTGAATAAAATATCTCAAAAACAATAGTGCAACTGCACTTTGTAATTTTTCCGCATTTGGAATTTTTTTGCCATTTTCCAGTACACTCCATGGTAAAACTCATTTCATTTAAAAGTACAGCTCGTTCTGCAATAAACGAGCTCTCCCGTTACCATATTGACTGAAAAATAAAAAAGTTACGTCTATCAAAAAAAGAATGGCGGAAAAAAAGACGGAAAGTGCAAAATTGGCCGGTCGAGAAGGGGTTAATACTTAGGAGACTTGAAACTGCAGTCGTCCAAGTGCCTTTGCTATACAGAGTAGTGTATCAGCCATGGGCCGACATTCACAGGAGAATAGTGATGACGGGCTTGGGGGTCTTCAGTGGACCCCCAGCTGCCATGACTAGATATGAGCAAACCCGAGAATGTTCAATTGGGCAGCTGCAGCCAGACCATACCTTCACTGGTTCAGACTTGGAAGTCACTGGTTGGCAGTTTGAGTTTCCATCCACATACAGCCAGCCAGCCATAAGCAGAATACTTCTGGGGGAGGGTGGACAGGGTGTTACATTTTTTTTTTTTTTTGGTTGGACACTGCATCATGCTGTTGTTACCCCCAGTGTGAGCCATTCAAACACTGCAAGCGGCTCGCACCGAGCTAACTAGTAAGCGTACTTGAGCACAGTAATGCTCGCGCCAGTGCTCATCATACGTAAAGCACCTGAACTCCAAGCCCAAACTCTGTTTTTGTATTTTTAAAGCCGGTGTTCAGCCCGAAAACTGATCACCAAAAATTGGGTTCGCTCATTTCTAGTCATGACAACCAATCAGTGCCCCGATATCACGTGATGGTTGGGATCAACGACATGCTTCCTGTCTGCGAGTGTTAAATATCGCTGTCAGTAATTGGCAGCAGCATTTAACAGGTTAACAAGGCATGGGTGTATCTGGGATCCATCTGCGGCTGTTAGAGGCACTTGATGGCTGATTAGATTAATCATCAAGAGAGGGGAAAGATGTGTGCTCGGCTTGTGAGCCTACATCAAAGGCCAGAGTCACACTTGTGTATGAATCGGCGAGTCTCGCAACGGCATTACCCAGCACGGCCGCACACCCTCGGACAGGAGCGGGTCAGCTGCATAGAAATACATGCAGCCGACTCGCTCCTGTCCGAGAGTGTGCGGCCGTGTTGGGTGATGCCGATGCGAGACTCGCCGAGTCATACGCAAGTGTGACTCTGGCCAAAGGCAGGGACACGGTCAATGATGTCAATACACATTATTGGTTGTGAAGGGGTTAATTCAAAATGTTCTGTGAAATATAGTCAATGAAAAATGTAAAAACGAACTTTATAAAAATATGAAAAGAAAAAGCTCAAATCACCCCCCACATTGAAATTAAAACACTAAAAAAAAACAATCAAAAACACATTTTGGATCACCAGGCTCAGCAATGTCCTACCTATCAAAATATAAAATCAATTAATCAGGCGATCAAAATATCACATCTACCCAAAAAATGGTATAATTAAAAACGTTACCTTAAGAAGAAAAAAATAAGCCGTCACTGAACCCCAGATCCCGAAAAATGAGAACGCAATGGGTCTCACAATATGGAGACGAAAGTGCAATTGTTATCTTTTATGTTTTCACCATTTAGATGACAGTAAAACTATACATGTTTGGTATCAACGAATTTGTACTGCCCTGGGGAAACATAATGCCAGGTCAGATTTACCATATATAGTGAACATGAGAAATAAAAAGCCCAAAAACAATTGTGAAATTGCACTTTTCTTGCAATTTTACCGCACTTGGATTTTTTTTCCCCCCATTTTCCAGTACAGTATGGGTCATAATGAATAGTGTCATTTAAAAGTACAACTCGTCCTGCAAAAAAACAAGCCCTCCTATGGCTCTATTAATGAAAAATAAAGGTTTTGGCTGTTTGAAGAAGGGGAGGAAAAAAATGAAAAATCGCCAGGTTGTAAACGTCCGTGTCTCCAGTACGCGTTTGGTCTGTTTCTCACGTACTGGAGACACGGGCACACGTAGACCCATTAAAATTAATGGGTCTGCACTCACGTGCGTGTTCTGCCATGGACCATGTGTACGTGTGGAGCATACGTGTGTCCGTGTGCTCCACATGTAGACATGTCCGTTTTTGTTCAGCATCACAGGTGTCACACGGACTGCACACGGACCGCATGGATGTGATCCATGTGACACGCACCGGAGAAAACACACGTGCCTGTGAAATAAAAAGAATTTCTATACTCACCTTCTCCAGTCCTGCTGTCTCTGCCGCTGCTGTCACTTGCTTCCGACCCCGGCTCATTATGCTCTTTGCATATTCACTCCACTGCAGCCGGAAGCAGCAGCAGCGGGGAGTCGTCAGGACCAGAGACTGAAGATCAGCACCACGGACAGCGACACCTGGGACAGGTGAGCAGAAAGTTCCCGTTCTCCGTGTGTTATCACGGATAACATACGGAGAACACACGTGTGCCACAAACACGGCACACAGAGGGCAATACGCACCTTTCACACGTCCGTGAAAAACGTGCATGATTTTCACAGATGTGCGAAGGAGGCCTAATACAGTAAAAAGTAAAAGGTAAAAAAAAGGTTTAAAATATATATATAAAAAAAAAAAGAAAAAAAAGAAACTTTGAATCCCCTCCCTTTTACCCCATTTATTAAAAATAAAACACTTTAACAAGAAAAAAGTACATCAGAAATATCTAATCTTTCAAAAAGAAATAATTATTTTGATCGGTAAATGGTGTAACAAAAAAAAAATCAAAATGCAAAAATTATTTATTTTGGTCGCTGCAACATTGCAATAGAATGGAATTAGAGGAGATGAAAACATCGTATCTACCCAAAAATAGTGTCAGTAAAAACATCAGCTCAGGGCACAAAAAATATCACACAGCCCCGCTCCCTGAAAAATGAGAATGTTACGGTTCTCGGAAATGGTGACAAAAGTGGAAAAAAAACCTGTTAAATAAAAAGCATATACAGTGGTACCTCGCTTAACGAGTAACCCACTTAACGAGAATTTCTCTTAACAAGCAAAGCTTTCTGTAAATTTGTAACCCGCTTTACGAGAAAGCTTTGCTGTACGAGCGAAATCCTCACCGCACACACTTCCAGTTTCGTCCATCCACCGCGCTCTAACCCGCACTTGCAGTCCACACAAACACACACAAACACACGCAAACACACACGCGCACACACACACATACAGTATTATGCTCACCTTACCTTCCGTTCCACCGCCAGTCTCATGGTTCCTGTAGTTCCCGGGTACATCGCGACGTGCTCGCGGCGAGCTACAAGACCCAGGAGGCCGGCGGTGGAACGGAAGTTAAGGTGAGCATATAATATGTATACCTTCCGTTTCATCACCGGTCTCCTGGGTCCTGTAGTGCGCCACTCCGCTCCGCTCCATTCCAGGCATCTGCATCCATAGCGACGAAGCAGGAACTTCCTGGTTCCTGTCACCGCTACTCAAAGGCAGCGCGCTGCGCGCTGGCCAATCAGAGGCAAGCGGCTCTGCCTTTGACGTCAGCGCTCTGGCAGGAAGTTCCTCCCTCGTCGTTATGGTAACCCTATACACGGCCCGCACTGGAGAACAGCAAGTCCCAGGAGACCGGCGATGGAACGGAAGGTAAGGTGAGCATATAATATGTGCGTTTGCGTGCGTGCTTGTGTGTTTATGTGTCGCGGGCGGGGAGGGGACGCTGCGCTCACCACGCTCGGGTCCGGCGCTGCTGCTACTGCTGCTCGGTGGCTCGAGCGGTGGGCCGGATCCGGGGACTCGAGCGGCGCTCCTTGCCCGTGAGTGAAAGGGGAATAGTTTTTGGGGTTTGGGAAGTTGGTCCGTGACGCCACCCACGGTTTGTGGTGAGGTTGGGGACACCAACGCTGCTCTGGACGGGGATCCCGGGAGCGATGACAGAGAGCAGCCGAGATGTTTCTCTCCGTTCCGTGGGTAGGGGATTTTGGTGGTCCCAGGGCCCGGTGATGGTGACTGAAAGGTGGATGGCGGGGTTTGGCGAGGTGCAGGGTCGTGGGGGCAGCGCGGTGCCAGACGGCACGGTGGTACTCACTCAGCCAATAACGTAGACGGAGTCTCTGGTAAAACAAACGGCTGGATGGACGGGTCCCGCAGCCGGCTGCGGTGGTCACTCCCGATAGGTTGGCGGTGACTGTCTCTCCCTGCAACTGTGATGTGTTTTCGGCTCCAATGGCTTCCCACCGGTAACCCGCTCCCCAGCGGTGTATTTGCCAGAGGAGCCCCCTTTTGCCCGCAGACTCTGGCCCTGGGAACTCTAGCTGTGGCGGTAGCTGTATTTCCCTTCACGGTTGAGCGGTTGCCTTCAGTCGGGTCTTTGCTGCTGGGAAACCCCGGAGATTCCCATCGCTGACGGATTTGACCGGTTTAACGGCGACTCCAAGCCTGGTCGGGGTTCGTAGGCCCTGCCGAATGGTGCTGGCTTCTCTTCGCTCCCCAGTTCGGTACCGGCGGGCCATCGCCCGTCCCCGGTCCTTACGGTTATGCGCCAATCGGCCTCTCCTGCAGACGGTCACCACCGTCTGCCAACCTTGCTCTTGGGTGCCCGGGCCACGTACCCGGACATGGTCAGTCTGCTCTTGCTCCTCAGCTACCACTTCACTCAACTCCCTCCACTCCACTTCAAAACTACTCTCTCCCTGACTTCCTTTCCTGCCTCCAGGACTGTGAACTCCTCAGTGGGTGGGGCCAACCGCCTGGCTCCACCCCACCTGGTGTGGACATCAGCCCCTGGAGGGAGGCATCAAGGATTTGCGTGTGTGACTGATGTGCCTAACCGGGGTGTGGGGTGTGTTGTTCCAGTACCTGTGACGTCCTGGCTTGTCCAGGGCGCCACATGTGCGTGTGTGGAATGACAGAATAGGGGACCAGGATGGGACATTTAACTAGTTGTGGAACGAATTGTCAGCATTGCAATGATTTCCTATGGGAAATCTTGCTCTGCTGAACGAGTAACTTGGTCAATAAGCACAGTCCCAGAACGGATAGTTCTCGTTAAGCAAGGTTCCACTGTATATACAGTATATATATATACATATATATATATATATATATATATATATATATACATATATATATATATATATATATATAAATATATATATATGGGTCAGAGTAAATGGTGTCATTCAAAAGTACAACTCGTCCCGCAAAAAAACAAGTTCTCATGGCTATATTGACGGAAAAATAAAAGTTTTGGCTCTTGGAAGAAAGGGAGGAAAAAACCGAGTGATTCATCAGACTCAGCTGGGCTAGAGAGTTGATTATAGAAGGTCCCTCAATAAGTGACATTTTATTCTTTCAATACTTTAGACTTTATTTATATTCTTTTATATTGGGTTTTTATCGTTTTTTTTTTTCCATATGCTTTGTATTTATGTGTCTTCTATTTAATATAAAGTGGCTTTGATTACTAGTCCTTTGAACTTAATTTTCAATTGTTATTGCAAACTCAAATATTAAACTCTTTGCGGACAATTCTTTACGAGTCGGAATATACTTTTAGTTTTTTGCTTTTTTTAATTTAGGTAAATTTTCACATTGAAAATATGCTGGATAGACTTTTAAGCTGTTAAAGTAATAGGAACATTATTATAGAAACTAAAAATAAATTGAAGAAGAAAATAAATGTGACGAGAACTGTTAATAATGAAGAGATTATTTTCTGAATGCAATTTATACATATGTGGTGACTTAGCTTGGTAGTGTGTGTATATATTTTTATATATGTATATATATATATATGTTACTTGTTTGTATATGATCCTCCTGAATTGTAAAGCGCTGCAGAATATGTTGGCGCTATAGAAATAAAGATTATATATATATATACATATATATATATATATATATATATATATATATATATATACAGTATATATATATATATATATATATTTAAATGATATATATCTTTTAGTTATTTAATTACTTTTTGAATTACTATTTTATTTGCATAAGTTCACAATGATGGAACTTTCAAAGTAATTTATATGCAAATCTAAAAATAAGAAGCGCTGATAGTGTAACACCAGATGGACAAGTGCAGTATATAGGAAATATACACTCACCTAATTTGGTTGTGAGAGTCACAACCACTGATAAGCATGAGATAATGGCCCCACGTGGATGAGCATTCAAAATAGAGTAGAGAAGGGGTTACCGTAGCGCATTAGCCAAATGAAACTGTAGGGATGTTGATGAATAATAACTTTCTTTTATTTCATCGGTCTACGCATTTCGAGGTCGAAACCTCTTCCTCAGGACCAGTACATCAACAAAACCCCTTTTTGTTGAGAAAGAGGTTTCGACCTCGAAACGCGTAGACCGATGAAATAAAATAAAGTTATTATTCACTAACATCCCTACAGTTTCATTTGGCTGATGCGTGGCGTTAACCCCTTCTCTACTCCATTTTGAAAGTAATTTATATAGTAGCAATTCTGCCACGCAGACAAATAATGCTTTAAGTCCTGAGTTGAACTTACCAAAGCAAGGACTAAAATATAACCTTTAATTTATTACTTTAAAACCATTCAATAAAGTGCAGTGCAAAATATTGCAAAAAACCCCACAAAAATATGTATACACAATCAGCATAGATCTCACCTGATTCTTCACCACGAGCAGACCAAACACCACCGTAAAGATGCGATTACAGGTGGATTAAAGGGTTAACTAGATGAGGTCCAGGATGAATCACATATATTCCTAAACCCCTGTTGTCCTGCAACGCGTTCCACTGGCCATTTAGCACATCGGAACATTGCGGTGTGCATCTATACATACCTGCCACTGCTGGGTGTATGTATTTAATCTCCCCTGATGAACTCTCAGGATATACCTTGAGAGAGAAACGCGTTGGGAGGGCTCCTTATAACTAAGGTAGCTTATAATACTACCTTATTTAGGCCAGGCTCTAACAAGTAACAATACCAATAACTGTGTTTGCTGTCGAGCCCCAGGCGGTTGCTTTCGACCTTACAAAGGGCAGCACCAAACACATTTTTTGTACACATTTATGGAATCCCAAAGGTGTCGGCCACGTATTTTCAGATTAATTAAATTTTGGACGAAGCAAACTAGGAGACAAAAAAATCAGATAAAGTGGGAGGTTGTTTTGTAGAAAATAAACATCCATCACATATAATTTCACCAAGAACCAGGTCACTTCGCAACATAGGTATATAGTTATTCATAATGTGCTTTATTTGAGGAAATTCTTTACTAAAGGTAGTCACAAAAATAGGCTTTTTCAATTTTTGTCTTCCACGATTTTTATGAATTACTATCCACAATACATTTTGCTCGCTCTAAAGCCCATTTTCTGTAGCCGTGTATAGTCAGTCTATTACATATCTCCAATTTCTCCCTCCTAATTCGATTTTTCTCTGTACAATTTCTCTTTGCTTTCATAGTTTCTCCCACTGGGACATGTT
The DNA here is from genome assembly GCF_048569485.1 of Anomaloglossus baeobatrachus. NCBI lineage: Eukaryota > Metazoa > Chordata > Amphibia > Anura > Aromobatidae > Anomaloglossus > Anomaloglossus baeobatrachus. The sequence continues at coordinate 658,116,799 of NC_134356.1, read as the reverse complement.
TTGAGTGATATAAATCTGCCCTCCAGATTGTATCGCCTGCTGAGGGTTTCCGATATGTATGAGTTTTAACTTTCATGACGTCAAAATTGTAACGCCTGCCTGGAACCACAGGCTCAGACTGGCTGTAACGGACAGGCTAGGGGAAAGCCGCTCACAAAGCAGAACCCCCAGAACCTGAAACCCTTTAACCTCTATACAGGGTTTTGGAATTACACAGGGCCCCGGAGATCACTACCTGTAATAGGCTGCAGTCTAATGAGAGTAGTAGTCCGGCAGGTTCAAACCAGGAAATGCAGAACAGGGACAAAATCAGGCAGGCAAGGACGTAATCAGAAAACAAAGTAGAGGTCAAATCTGGATAGGGCAGCGAAGTACCAATATGGCAGGCAGGAGAGTAGTCAGAGAGCAGGCCGGGGTCAAAGCAGGAATCAAATAATCAGAGCAGGAATAAAGTCTATAACTGGCATTGGACAGCAGCCAGAAGAGGGGATTAAAAGGGTGTGGTGTCTTCCCACTGGCTGTAGCTGAATTGTGGCAACCTCAGCTGCAAGACACACACCACCTACACTCAGCCAGTGGTACTGTAGGCACCAGGAAAACCCACCCTAGTGGATGAGCGGAGCCTGCGCCCACCATAGCCACCGGCACTGACTCCTCCCCCATCACCAGCACAGTCCATAGCAGGAGTATGGCGGCGCCTGGTGACTGAAGCAGAAGTCGCAGGAGCGGACTCTGGTGAGGACGTGACAAAAATCCACTGAAATAACCACATTGAGGAAACATAACTTTGTATGATCAAAGCCATAAGTGAAAAACAAATTACAAGGATTACAGTTAAAAAAAAATCCATAAGAGGTGGTATACTAGACACATCAGATTGCCAAACTATAAGGATATCGTCCATGTATCTGGTATACCACCTCAGGGAGCGCAAATAGGGATTCAAATCAGAAAAAAAATAAAACCATCCTCCCACCACGCAACAAAAAAATTTGCAAAAGAAGGGGGAAACTTAGCCCAAATTGAAGATTCATGGCATTGGGAAAAAAACGGGTTTTCAAACATAAAAAAATTATGTTTGAGGAGATAATCCAAGGATAGAATAATAAAATATCACAATTCTTCACTATAAGTGGTGTATTTAATTAACATATCTGTTATAGCCTGGAGACCTAGATGATGTGGGATGCAAGTATAAAAAGACTCTATGTCACAAGTGACAAAGGTATACCTATCATCCCACACAATCTGGTCTACAGAAGCCTGCAGGTGACATACATCTTTTAAATACCAGGGACATTTGACAACCACAGGTTGTAGCAGGGAATCGACCCACTTGCAGAGATGTTCCTTGAGTGAGCTGATCCCAGCCACAATAAGCCTTAGGCCATGTGCCCATGAGAGAAAGTACCTGCGGACCTTTCTTCAGGTATTTTCGCATGTTCCCCCCGGAATCTGCAGCTATCCATTGATGCGGTATTTCTGCAGAATTGTTGCTGTAAACCTGCGGATTACGTGCAGAATTCCTGCGGATTTCCTGCCATGTATCTCCATAGTGGAAAGGTGGGAATTCCGAAGATAATTCTGCATGAATATTTGACATGCAGTTACGTGCGGCTGCGGGAAATCCGCTGCATTTTCCACAGCCGTAAATACCGCAGCATTGATACAGCACTCCCCATGTCCCATAGCATAACATGTGTTACGCTCACCGGGGAGCGGCGAGCGTCCGGAGGTGGACCCACTGGACCATGCACCGGACTCCCCTGAGAAGACGACCAACAGCGAACCCCTGTACAGGGATTGTGCGGCGCCTCCCCAGAAGGCCTAAATACACGGCAGCCAGGAACCTGTGGTAGGAGTCTCTGTACGACCAGGCGTAGCTCGGGTACGATGTCTACAGCAGGAAGAACACGGGTGTGGTACCGGAGATGTTCACTGCGGGTATGGCTGGTGACGTCCACTGCGGGTATGGCTGGTGACGTCCACTGCGGGTATGGCCGGTGACGTCCACTGTGGGTATGGCCGTTGACGTCCACTGCGGGTATGGCTGGTGACGTCCACTGCGGGTATGGCTGGTGACGTCCACTGCGGGTATGGCTGGTGACGTCCACTGCGGGTATGGCTGGTGACGTCCACTGCGGGTATGGCCGGAAGGTACAGACGGCACTACGGTGAGCTAGAGTATTAGTAACGGGCAGATAACAAAGGTAACAGAAGTACAAAGGGGCCTGAACACTAGCAGAGCTCAAGTAGAAGCATTGCTCGGGCGCCTGCTGCCGGGGGAGGTGAACCTAAATACCTATTAGGTAACAAGTGACCTCTGAGGTCACTTCCAGAAAACGGGGCATACCACTTTAAGAAAGGGGGCGTGGCCTCACGCGCAGCCAAGAGTCACTTACTGCAATTCTGTGTGAGGAAGGGAGACAGGAAGAGGCTGCAGCAGGCCTGGGAGTGGGAGCAGCGTCTGCAGAGCCATGGGACCGGTAAGAGGAAGGCCTTCGCTGCCTGGGACTGGGACCAGGAGTGCACGTGGGAGCCATGCTGGGACTGGGCAGATGTGAGGGAGCGCTCCCCCCCGGGGTCTGGTGGGACCAGGCGTTACAACATGGGGAGTGTCTCTACTTGTGCAAACCTGGAAAATCTAGAAAATCTGCAGGTTTTCCGCGGCAAATTAGGCAGGTATTTTTTCCTGTGGGCACATGGCCTAAGGGGGAGGAAATTTATTGTTATGAAGCTTTGGTAAAGATTGAAAAATTGGAGTTATAGAATTTTCAATCAAAATATAATCATATTCTTTCTTTGACAATACATTTAGCGATATCCCAACATCCAAAATTTCCTGAAGGTCTTTCTTAAATTTACTAGTGGGGTTTTCAGGCAGTTTCCTAAAAACAGAATGATGATTCGATAATTCAAAACTTAGTGAAACATATAGCGATCTATTCATAAGGACCATGCCCACCCCCCTTTATCAATAGTATGTTTAATATCGAAATAAGGGTCTACATTTCTGTTACTGGCATGTTTCATGATATCCAATCTACCTCAAGATCGATTAGGAGTCTTAATAATATAAATCCAAAAACAAATACTCCCACATCATGAACAAAACTATTTTTTTCTTTATTACATAATACTCATAAAAAAACATTAAAATCAATAGGGGATATGGAAATTAATACAAAAAAAAAAACACCAGGGCAGTAAATATAAACAATTGTTATCACATGCTAATAAATTAACGGGATTATACATGGCATGTAAAATTGTACAAAAACTTACCGTACCGAAACGTACCGAAACACCGTGTCTGCAAATTGGGATTCTGATCTGGCTTATATATCCTGAGTCATATTGCAAAGGATTGTCAAAAATCCACTTGTGACTTTTAGGATCGCTACTTCCAATAGGTGGCGCTGTGCTAGAGTTTGTCTCCTTTACTGGAGAGACAATTTGAATATTTCCCAGAGGGGCATTGCAGCTATAAGTCCCCTTACCTGGCAGCCAGACTGGCTTGCAAAGTCTCCTTAAGGAGAATAGTGTTCCCCCGTGGAATTTTAGGGGCATTGCAGCTATAAGTCCCCTTACCTGGCAGCCAGACTGGCTTGCAAAGTCTCCTTAAGGAGAATAGTGTTCCCCCGTGGTCCCCACATAGCTTTCTCATGAGCCAGATCAGACACCCCCATACTTTGCACTGACGAGGGGCAAGCACCCCGAAACACCGTGTCTGCAAATTGGGATTCTGATCTGGCTTATATATCCTGAGTCATATTGCAAAGGATTGTCAAAAATCCACTTGTGACTTTTAGGATCGCTACTTCCAATAGGTGGCGCTGTGCTAGAGTTTGTCTCCTTTACTGGAGAGACAATTTGAATATTTCCCAGAGGGGCATTGCAGCTATAAGTCCCCTTACCTGGCAGCCAGACTGGCTTGCAAAGTCTCCTTAAGGAGAATAGTGTTCCCCCGTGGAATTTTAGGGGCATTGCAGCTATAAGTCCCCTTACCTGGCAGCCAGACTGGCTTGCAAAGTCTCCTTAAGGAGAATAGTGTTCCCCCGTGGTCCCCACATAGCTTTCTCATGAGCCAGATCAGACACCCCCATACTTTGCACTGACGAGGGGCAAGCACCCCGAAACACCGTGTCTGCAAATTGGGATTCTGATCTGGCTTATATATCCTGAGTCATATTGCAAAGGATTGTCAAAAATCCACTTGTGACTTTTAGGATCGCTACTTCCAATAGGTGGCGCTGTGCTAGAGTTTGTCTCCTTTACTGGAGAGACAATTTGAATATTTCCCAGAGGGGCATTGCAGCTATAAGTCCCCTTACCTGGCAGCCAGACTGGCTTGCAAAGTCTCCTTAAGGAGAATAGTGTTCCCCCGTGGAATTTTAGGGGCATTGCAGCTATAAGTCCCCTTACCTGGCAGCCAGACTGGCTTGCAAAGTCTCCTTAAGGAGAATAGTGTTCCCCCGTGGTCCCCACATAGCTTTCTCATGAGCCAGATCAGACACCCCCATACTTTGCACTGACGAGGGGCAAGCACCCCGAAACACCGTGTCTGCAAATTGGGATTCTGATCTGGCTTATATATCCTGAGTCATATTGCAAAGGATTGTCAAAAATCCACTTGTGACTTTTAGGATCGCTACTTCCAATAGGTGGCGCTGTGCTAGAGTTTGTCTCCTTTACTGGAGAGACAATTTGAATATTTCCCAGAGGGGCATTGCAGCTATAAGTCCCCTTACCTGGCAGCCAGACTGGCTTGCAAAGTCTCCTTAAGGAGAATAGTGTTCCCCCGTGGAATTTTAGGGGCATTGCAGCTATAAGTCCCCTTACCTGGCAGCCAGACTGGCTTGCAAAGTCTCCTTAAGGAGAATAGTGTTCCCCCGTGGTCCCCACATAGCTTTCTCATGAGCCAGATCAGACACCCCCATACTTTGCACTGACGAGGGGCAAGCACCCCGAAACACCGTGTCTGCAAATTGGGATTCTGATCTGGCTTATATATCCTGAGTCATATTGCAAAGGATTGTCAAAAATCCACTTGTGACTTTTAGGATCGCTACTTCCAATAGGTGGCGCTGTGCTAGAGTTTGTCTCCTTTACTGGAGAGACAATTTGAATATTTCCCAGAGGGGCATTGCAGCTATAAGTCCCCTTACCTGGCAGCCAGACTGGCTTGCAAAGTCTCCTTAAGGAGAATAGTGTTCCCCCGTGGAATTTTAGGGGCATTGCAGCTATAAGTCCCCTTACCTGGCAGCCAGACTGGCTTGCAAAGTCTCCTTAAGGAGAATAGTGTTCCCCCGTGGTCCCCACATAGCTTTCTCATGAGCCAGATCAGACACCCCCATACTTTGCACTGACGAGGGGCAAGCACCCCGAAACACCGTGTCTGCAAATTGGGATTCTGATCTGGCTTATATATCCTGAGTCATATTGCAAAGGATTGTCAAAAATCCACTTGTGACTTTTAGGATCGCTACTTCCAATAGGTGGCGCTGTGCTAGAGTTTGTCTCCTTTACTGGAGAGACAATTTGAATATTTCCCAGAGGGGCATTGCAGCTATAAGTCCCCTTACCTGGCAGCCAGACTGGCTTGCAAAGTCTCCTTAAGGAGAATAGTGTTCCCCCGTGGAATTTTAGGGGCATTGCAGCTATAAGTCCCCTTACCTGGCAGCCAGACTGGCTTGCAAAGTCTCCTTAAGGAGAATAGTGTTCCCCCGTGGTCCCCACATAGCTTTCTCATGAGCCAGATCAGACACCCCCATACTTTGCACTGACGAGGGGCAAGCACCCCGAAACACCGTGTCTGCAAATTGGGATTCTGATCTGGCTTATATATCCTGAGTCATATTGCAAAGGATTGTCAAAAATCCACTTGTGACTTTTAGGATCGCTACTTCCAATAGGTGGCGCTGTGCTAGAGTTTGTCTCCTTTACTGGAGAGACAATTTGAATATTTCCCAGAGGGGCATTGCAGCTATAAGTCCACTTACCTGGCAGCCAGACTGGCTTGCAAAGTCTCCTTAAGGAGAATAGTGTTCCCCCGTGGAATTTTAGGGGCATTGCAGCTATAAGTCCCCTTACCTGGCAGCCAGACTGGCTTGCAAAGTCTCCTTAAGGAGAATAGTGTTCCCCCGTGGTCCCCACATAGCTTTCTCATGAGCCAGATCAGACACCCCCATACTTTGCACTGACGAGGGGCAAGCACCCCGAAACACCGTGTCTGCAAATTGGGATTCTGATCTGGCTTATATATCCTGAGTCATATTGCAAAGGATTGTCAAAAATCCACTTGTGACTTTTAGGATCGCTACTTCCAATAGGTGGCGCTGTGCTAGAGTTTGTCTCCTTTACTGGAGAGACAATTTGAATATTTCCCAGAGGGGCATTGCAGCTATAAGTCCCCTTACCTGGCAGCCAGACTGGCTTGCAAAGTCTCCTTAAGGAGAATAGTGTTCCCCCGTGGAATTTTAGGGGCATTGCAGCTATAAGTCCCCTTACCTGGCAGCCAGACTGGCTTGCAAAGTCTCCTTAAGGAGAATAGTGTTCCCCCGTGGTCCCCACATAGCTTTCTCATGAGCCAGATCAGACACCCCCATACTTTGCACTGACGAGGGGCAAGCACCCCGAAACACCGTGTCTGCAAATTGGGATTCTGATCTGGCTTATATATCCTGAGTCATATTGCAAAGGATTGTCAAAAATCCACTTGTGACTTTTAGGATCGCTACTTCCAATAGGTGGCGCTGTGCTAGAGTTTGTCTCCTTTACTGGAGAGACAATTTGAATATTTCCCAGAGGGGCATTGCAGCTATAAGTCCCCTTACCTGGCAGCCAGACTGGCTTGCAAAGTCTCCTTAAGGAGAATAGTGTTCCCCCGTGGAATTTTAGGGGCATTGCAGCTATAAGTCCCCTTACCTGGCAGCCAGACTGGCTTGCAAAGTCTCCTTAAGGAGAATAGTGTTCCCCCGTGGTCCCCACATAGCTTTCTCATGAGCCAGATCAGACACCCCCATACTTTGCACTGACGAGGGGCAAGCACCCCGAAACACCGTGTCTGCAAATTGGGATTCTGATCTGGCTTATATATCCTGAGTCATATTGCAAAGGATTGTCAAAAATCCACTTGTGACTTTTAGGATCGCTACTTCCAATAGGTGGCGCTGTGCTAGAGTTTGTCTCCTTTACTGGAGAGACAATTTGAATATTTCCCAGAGGGGCATTGCAGCTATAAGTCCCCTTACCTGGCAGCCAGACTGGCTTGCAAAGTCTCCTTAAGGAGAATAGTGTTCCCCCGTGGAATTTTAGGGGCATTGCAGCTATAAGTCCCCTTACCTGGCAGCCAGACTGGCTTGCAAAGTCTCCTTAAGGAGAATAGTGTTCCCCCGTGGTCCCCACATAGCTTTCTCATGAGCCAGATCAGACACCCCCATACTTTGCACTGACGAGGGGCAAGCACCCCGAAACACCGTGTCTGCAAATTGGGATTCTGATCTGGCTTATATATCCTGAGTCATATTGCAAAGGATTGTCAAAAATCCACTTGTGACTTTTAGGATCGCTACTTCCAATAGGTGGCGCTGTGCTAGAGTTTGTCTCCTTTACTGGAGAGACAATTTGAATATTTCCCAGAGGGGCATTGCAGCTATAAGTCCCCTTACCTGGCAGCCAGACTGGCTTGCAAAGTCTCCTTAAGGAGAATAGTGTTCCCCCGTGGAATTTTAGGGGCATTGCAGCTATAAGTCCCCTTACCTGGCAGCCAGACTGGCTTGCAAAGTCTCCTTAAGGAGAATAGTGTTCCCCCGTGGTCCCCACATAGCTTTCTCATGAGCCAGATCAGACACCCCCATACTTTGCACTGACGAGGGGCAAGCACCCCGAAACACCGTGTCTGCAAATTGGGATTCTGATCTGGCTTATATATCCTGAGTCATATTGCAAAGGATTGTCAAAAATCCACTTGTGACTTTTAGGATCGCTACTTCCAATAGGTGGCGCTGTGCTAGAGTTTGTCTCCTTTACTGGAGAGACAATTTGAATATTTCCCAGAGGGGCATTGCAGCTATAAGTCCCCTTACCTGGCAGCCAGACTGGCTTGCAAAGTCTCCTTAAGGAGAATAGTGTTCCCCCGTGGAATTTTAGGGGCATTGCAGCTATAAGTCCCCTTACCTGGCAGCCAGACTGGCTTGCAAAGTCTCCTTAAGGAGAATAGTGTTCCCCCGTGGTCCCCACATAGCTTTCTCATGAGCCAGATCAGACACCCCCATACTTTGCACTGACGAGGGGCAAGCACCCCGAAACACCGTGTCTGCAAATTGGGATTCTGATCTGGCTTATATATCCTGAGTCATATTGCAAAGGATTGTCAAAAATCCACTTGTGACTTTTAGGATCGCTACTTCCAATAGGTGGCGCTGTGCTAGAGTTTGTCTCCTTTACTGGAGAGACAATTTGAATATTTCCCAGAGGGGCATTGCAGCTATAAGTCCCCTTACCTGGCAGCCAGACTGGCTTGCAAAGTCTCCTTAAGGAGAATAGTGTTCCCCCGTGGAATTTTAGGGGCATTGCAGCTATAAGTCCCCTTACCTGGCAGCCAGACTGGCTTGCAAAGTCTCCTTAAGGAGAATAGTGTTCCCCCGTGGTCCCCACATAGCTTTCTCATGAGCCAGATCAGACACCCCCATACTTTGCACTGACGAGGGGCAAGCACCCCGAAACACCGTGTCTGCAAATTGGGATTCTGATCTGGCTTATATATCCTGAGTCATATTGCAAAGGATTGTCAAAAATCCACTTGTGACTTTTAGGATCGCTACTTCCAATAGGTGGCGCTGTGCTAGAGTTTGTCTCCTTTACTGGAGAGACAATTTGAATATTTCCCAGAGGGGCATTGCAGCTATAAGTCCCCTTACCTGGCAGCCAGACTGGCTTGCAAAGTCTCCTTAAGGAGAATAGTGTTCCCCCGTGGAATTTTAGGGGCATTGCAGCTATAAGTCCCCTTACCTGGCAGCCAGACTGGCTTGCAAAGTCTCCTTAAGGAGAATAGTGTTCCCCCGTGGTCCCCACATAGCTTTCTCATGAGCCAGATCAGACACCCCCATACTTTGCACTGACGAGGGGCAAGCACCCCGAAACACCGTGTCTGCAAATTGGGATTCTGATCTGGCTTATATATCCTGAGTCATATTGCAAAGGATTGTCAAAAATCCACTTGTGACTTTTAGGATCGCTACTTCCAATAGGTGGCGCTGTGCTAGAGTTTGTCTCCTTTACTGGAGAGACAATTTGAATATTTCCCAGAGGGGCATTGCAGCTATAAGTCCCCTTACCTGGCAGCCAGACTGGCTTGCAAAGTCTCCTTAAGGAGAATAGTGTTCCCCCGTGGAATTTTAGGGGCATTGCAGCTATAAGTCCCCTTACCTGGCAGCCAGACTGGCTTGCAAAGTCTCCTTAAGGAGAATAGTGTTCCCCCGTGGTCCCCACATAGCTTTCTCATGAGCCAGATCAGACACCCCCATACTTTGCACTGACGAGGGGCAAGCACCCCGAAACACCGTGTCTGCAAATTGGGATTCTGATCTGGCTTATATATCCTGAGTCATATTGCAAAGGATTGTCAAAAATCCACTTGTGACTTTTAGGATCGCTACTTCCAATAGGTGGCGCTGTGCTAGAGTTTGTCTCCTTTACTGGAGAGACAATTTGAATATTTCCCAGAGGGGCATTGCAGCTATAAGTCCCCTTACCTGGCAGCCAGACTGGCTTGCAAAGTCTCCTTAAGGAGAATAGTGTTCCCCCGTGGAATTTTAGGGGCATTGCAGCTATAAGTCCCCTTACCTGGCAGCCAGACTGGCTTGCAAAGTCTCCTTAAGGAGAATAGTGTTCCCCCGTGGTCCCCACATAGCTTTCTCATGAGCCAGATCAGACACCCCCATACTTTGCACTGACGAGGGGCAAGCACCCCGAAACACCGTGTCTGCAAATTGGGATTCTGATCTGGCTTATATATCCTGAGTCATATTGCAAAGGATTGTCAAAAATCCACTTGTGACTTTTAGGATCGCTACTTCCAATAGGTGGCGCTGTGCTAGAGTTTGTCTCCTTTACTGGAGAGACAATTTACAAAAACTTAGCAAGAGATATATGGTTGGGTTGGTCTCCTAATGAAACAATATAAATATGCCTATTTCACAATACAATCAATTCTGTCAAAGAATGCATATAAAAATATATATTGATTCATATAGAAAATACACCAATAAAAATTCAATAAGTATATGTCTTAAATAGTATCAATATAAATAATCATATAAAAAAATTGTGAATGCAATAAATTATATCACTTTAAATAAAATTAGTGTATATCTAATAAATATCATGTAGTACAAAAGAAAACCTAAAACACAATGTAAGCTAAAAGGAGTAAATTATACTATATAATTATATTATATTATAATTGCACCTAATTTATCAATATGTTCTAGGGATTTTTTTAGGGTGCTACTTTTACTGCTCTGAATTTTTGTGAATTTTTTTCACATACAAATTTCCATTTACTCCTTTTAGCTTACATTGGGTTTTAGGTTTTCTTTTGTACTACACAATATTTATTAGATTTACACTAATTTTATTTAAAGTGATATAAGTTATTGCATTCACAATTTTTTTATATGATTATTTATATTGATACTATTTAAGACATATCCTTATTGAATTTTTATTGGTGTATTTTCTATATGAATCAATATATATTTTTATATGCATTCTTTGACAGAATTGATTGTATTATGAAATACGCATATTTATATTGTTTCATTAGGAGACCAACCCAACCATATTAAAGATCTCTTGCTACGTTTTTGTACAAATTTTACATGCCACGTATAAGTCCGTTAATTTATTAGCATGTAATAACAATTGTTTATATTTACTGCCCTGGTGTCTTTTTTTGTATCAATTTCCATATCCTCTATTGATTTTAATGTTTTTTTGTGAGTATTATATAATAAAGAAAAAATTTGTTTTATTCATGATGTGAAGTCTTTGTCTTTGGATTTATGTTTCATGATATAAAGATTTTAATTCTACCTGGACCAGTTCTTGGAAACGATCCAACACAGGAACTCGCAACTGCACCGGATGGAAAAATGGATTACGAGTAACAAAATTAACAGCATTATTAACAACATTGTCATTCTGACTAGATTCAATGTGTAACTGTTGTAAATCCTTGTACGCAACGAGTTCATTTGCAGGTGCAAGACATTCTCCTGGTGGCTTAACAAGTGGATCGTTCAATTCCTGTTGTTCAGACGCACTATGCGAAAAATGTCTTTTAATAGTCAAGGAACAGGCAAATCTATTAGTATCCAAAATCTGAAAAAAACTAAGTGAAAGTTAGGGGCAAAACCCAAGCTCTTTGACAGACAATTTTGTTGTTTATGACCCCACAATAAATGAGGATAGATTGACAATATTTAAAATCTCCAATTTCTCTTGGACTGTCGCAGGTTTCTTCTTAGGGCAATTTTGTCCATTTTTTTGCACCATAGAGTTATTTGAGTTATTTGAATTATTTTAATTTTTGCCTCTACTAAGTTGTTGTTTGTAATATTGGCAGATAACGATAGTTGGGTCCTCCTTTGAGGTCTCAAAAAAGGTTCAGGCTAGGCAACCCTTCCTGCGAACGGCAGACCCGTGACCACTGCTGTCCACAGCCAGAGTTGTGGCTGATGATGCAGTGCTCCTCATGATTGCATCACTACATGTTTGTATGGGAATTGCCAATGTAACCTCCTGGACTTCCTCCTCCCCCTCCTCCCCATTGCTGAGCTACTCAGCTGCATGCCTCTGGGTTCACACCAAGTGGTATCTACAACTTCATCACAGTACATGACATTACAGTAGGCATGCGCTTCAGATATCTGAGTCTCATCATCATCACCTCCATCCCCAGGGGTTAACGTAAGTTGACGATGGTCGAGAACCTGCTCAGACCCCACTTCATGGGGGTCCAACGGACAAAGATTTTGAACATCGGTGCAGATGCTTTCCTCCTCTTGAGTCTGGGAATCATTGGAGCAGGGATAGAATGTGTGTACAGCTTTGCAAACTCGCACATGTGTGGTTCCCCACAGTCAGGTTGCCAGTTGGAGATTTGTGACATGGTCGGAAAACAAGTGTAATTGGGGTGGCACCTCTGAGGAATGAACTGTGTGTGATGTTGAGATGCAGGAAGAGGAGGAGAGGCCACTTGATGCAGTGCTTGCCATCCACTCTAGTACATGATGTTTATCAGCCTCTTTTGGAAGTTGAAATGATGTGTGGCTGCCAAAGAAATATAATGAAGTAGGCTGTCCAGTATCGGAAGTTGTGCTAATTTTTCTTGGGATAGGATGATCCAGTATTTGCTTGCTAGAGCTAACAGAACTTCCCACACATACACCTACAACACCCCGCCTATTCACTCTTACACCACAACCTCGATGTGATTTATCACTCATGGTTGATGTACCTTTCCCCTTTCAAAAAGATGTTCAACAACCAATAGCCACACATGTCAGACACCTGAAACAAAAGAAATTATTTCCAGCCTGAGTTGGCAATATTGTGAAGGCACTAAAAAGTACCAATAACTACAAATTTGGTTGAGTGCAGAATTTTGAGCAAGCAATGAAAAGTGCCAAGAACTTTTTAGCTAGTTCACTAGCAAATTTACAACATGCAGTACTAACTAACAATACCTAGAAATGTGTTTCACTGGCTAATTGGGAGCATGCCGTAATACGTAGAAATAACTAAAAATGGTATCACTGGCTAATTGGGAGCATGCCGTAGTACGTAGCAATACCTAGAAATTTGTTTCACTGGCCAATCGGGAGTAGAGATGAGCAAATCTCTCAAGGTTCGGTTCGCTGAGCTCAACCAAACAAACGGTACGTTCGCTGAACCGTTTGTCGAACCGAATCCGAATTCTTATCAAACCTTACCGGACCCCATTGGATTGAATGGGAGGCCAAACATAAGGCAGTGAAAACACTTCTGCGGGGGTCAAAAAACTTTCAAAAGAGCAGAAATACATTTTAAAGTGCAGTACCACTTCTTTTGCATAGCCATTAGCTTTCTAGACTATTGACATAAGAAATATAGAGGGGGATGAGAACAGGTGTAGGACTAGTGCTCTCATACCCCTGCCAGTACAGACAAGACACAACTTTGAGACCCATCTTGGAGTCTCGATATTTAAAAATCTTTTAGGCAGACAGCAGTACAATAGCATCAATTGCCCACTCCCCATATTGTCTTTGCACAGCAGGAAGGTATGCTCCATGGAACAGACAGAGTGTGGCCCAGCATTTCAATTTTAAAAAGTGAGCACACAGAAACCGTGCCTTCTGCAGCATCGCATGCAGGACATAATAGTGCCCTACAAATTTTTGTAGAACCAGGTTAATCCATGCAGTGTATATGTGATGTCGCCCAGGCATAGTGCTGCCACTAGGTTTGAACCATTGTCGCACATGGCCTTCCATGGCTCCAGGTTCAGTGGAGACAGCCATTTATCAAACTGAGCCTGGATAGTGTTCCACAACTTTGCAGCTGTGTCACTGCATTTTCTGATGCATATTAATTTAAGGACTGCCTAATTGCATTGACTCACACACAGGATGTGGCCTGCCATTTACATTTTAAAATTCAACAGATGCATGAGTGGTAGCTGTAGGCCTCTTGCTCCCGGAAGACTGGCAGTATAGACAAAAGCCAACTCGGAAACTCTACCTAGAGTCTCCACATATCCAAACACAGAGAACTGTGGAAAGAAAGCGCAAAATAGGGTCTTATCTGAGAAATACGTGGGGTAATTAAAGAAATTCACTCACCCCGTAAGTTGTGAGAGTCACAACCACTGAGCAGGCAATAAACACGGCCAACGGCAGCAGCACCCAAAACGGCTGATAACAGAGAATGGTGAAGTAGGGCTTGCAAGGCTGCGCCAAATGACCACTCTGAATATGGAGAGTTAATGTTCCTTTATTTCATCTTTAGGTCGACGCGTTTCCGGAGTCTCAGCTCCCTTCCTCAGGACACACAGGACAAAAGTACATCAACTAAGTTGATGTACTTTTGTCCTGTGTGTCCTGAGGAAGGGAGCTGAGACTCCGGAAACGCGTCGACCTAAAGATGAAATAAAGGAACATTAACTCTCCATATTCAGAGTGGTCATTTGGCGCAGCCTTGCAAGCCCTACTTCACCATTCTCTGTTCACATATCCAAACATTAAGGTCAGGCAACAGGAAAAGTGGCAACAATTGTCACACACTACAAATAGACCAACAAAGCAACATGGCTCTGTGGAACCGGCCCTGGAACAAGGACTGAACCAGCATTTCTACCTTCACCAGACTACAGCAAGATGACAGGCATAGGCCTCTTCCTCCCAAACCACTGGCACTACAGAAAAAATGCAAACATGGCTCCAGGTTAAGTGGAGACAGTAATTTATCAAACTTTGTATGAAAAATGTAATTCCAGCTCACCTGTCACCCAATGCTGCAGAATCTCAGGGATGCACGAAGTCCGCTGCTAAGTCCAAACCAGCCTGTAGTGAACAGCGAGGAAGAAAGGGAGTTGGACCCAGCACCGATTCCAAAAATAGGATAAAAAATTACTTTTCTTTATTGGTACATTATAAAAATTCTCATATGAAGACCGTGGATGTCAGTACATAGGTAAGCTTAACGCGTTTCGGACTTCATAATAATAAAAACAAAACAGAGTCCTTATGATTAAGGACTCTCTTTTGTTTTTATTATTATGAAGTCCGAAACGCGTTAAGCTTACCTATGTACTGACATCCATGGTCTTCATATGAGAATTTTGTATAATGTACCAATAAATAAAAGTAATTTTTTATCCTATTTTTGGAATCGGTGCTGGGTCCAATTCCCTTTCTTCCTCACTGTTCATTTATCAAACTTGGCCTGGATAGTGCTCCACAATTTTGCAGCTGTATTACTGCTTTTTCTGATGCATATTAATTTAAGCACTGCCTAATTGCGTTGACTGAGGATCAGATAATATCTGGGGGCTATTCAGAGATATCCCATCACCCTGTTAGAATTAGCATATGTATTCTACAATTGATTTACTTTGACTTGGAGGACCTGTGGTGAGGTCATACCCATGTGACCAGAAGGGGCATGGCCTCAGCCAACAAAGACGATACAAGGAAGCAACATTTTTCTGTTAGCTGAGGCCTTTACTTTCTTGGATTTCAAATCCTATACATCCGAGGTGACCACTAATGGTATATATAGAATCAGCCTGATAGTGCCAGTATAGCACTGGCTTTAGGTTACAGTGCCTACAAGTAGTATTCAACCCCCTGCAGATTTAGCAGGTTTGATAAGATGCAAATAAGTTAGAGCCTGCAAACTTCAAACAACAGCAGGATTTATTAACAGATGCATAAATCTTACAAACCAACAAGTTATGTTGCTCAGTTAAATTTTAATACATTTTCAACATAAAAGTGTGGGTCAATTATTATTCAACACCTAGGTTTAATATTTTGTGGAATAACCCTTGTTTGCAATTACAGCTATTAATCGTCTTTTATAAGACCTGATCAGGCCGGCACAGGTCTCTGGAGTTAGCTTGGCCCACTCCTCCATGCAGATCTTCTCCAAGTTATCTAGGTTCTTTGGGTGTCTCATGTGGACTTTAATCTTGAGCTCCTTCCACAAGTTTTCAATTGGGTTAAGGTCAGGAGACTGACTAGGCCACTGCAACACCTTGATTTTTTCCCTCTTGAACCAGGCCTTGGTTTTCTTGGCTGTGTGCTTTGGGTCGTTGTCTTGTTGGAAGATGAAATGACGACCCATCTTAAGATCCTTGATGGAGGAGCGGAGGTTCTTGGCCAAAATCTCCAGGTAGGCCGTGATATCCATCTTCCCATGGATGCGGACCAGATGGCCAGGCCCCTTGGCTGAGAAACAGCCCCACAGTATGATGCTGCCACCACCATGCTTGACTGTAGGGATGGTATTCTTGGGGTCGTATGCAGTGCCATCCAGTCTCCAAACGTCACGTGTGTGGTTGGCACCAAAGATCTCGATCTTGGTCTCATCAGACCAGAGAACCTTGAACCAGTCTGTCTCAGAGTCCTCCAAGTGATCATGAGCAAACTGTAGAAGAGCCTTGACATGACGCTTTGAAAGTAAAGGTACCTTACGGGCTCGTCTGGAACGGAGACCATTGCGGTGGAGTACGTTACTTATGGTATTGACTGAAACCAATGTCCCCACTGCCATGAGATCTTCCCGGAGCTCCTTCCTTGTTGTCCTTGGGTTAGCCTCGACTCTTCAGACAAGCCTGGCCTCGGCACGAGTGGAAACTTTCAAAGGCTGTCCAGGCCGTGGAAGGCTAACAGTAGTTCCATAAGCCTTCCACTTCCGGATTATGCTCCCAACAGTGGAGACAGGTAGGCCCAACTCTTTGGAAAGGGTTTTGTACCCCTTGCCAGCCTTGTGACCCTCCACGATCTTGTCTCTGATGGCCTTGGAATGCTCCTTTGTCTTTCCCATGTTGACCAAGTATGAGTGCTGTTCACAAGTTTGGGGAGGGTCTTAATTAGTCAGAAAAGGCTGGAAAAAGAGATAATTAATCCAAACCTGTGAAGCTCATTGTTCTTTGTGCCTGAAATACTTCTTAATACTTTAGGAGAACCAAACAGAATTCTGGTGGTTTCAAGGGTTGAATAATAAATGACCCTCTGAATAAACTTTTCACAATTTAAAAAAAAAAAAAAAAAAAAGAAATAACATTCTTTTTTGCTGCAGTGCATTTCACACTTCCAGGCTGATCTACAGTCCAAATGTCACAATGCCCAGTTAATTCCGAATGTGTAAACCTGCTAAATCTGCAGGGGGTTGAATACTACTTGTAGGCACTGTATATTCGAAAATCCTAGTGATTGGTTCCCTTTTACAAAAACATAACTTTTGTTTGAACCAATCAAAATCTGTTTAGTAGCCTCCACACCTTGTTCCTGAGGGATCCTGGTGTAGAGGATCTCATCATCAACAGAAGCTAAGGAAAAACCTTTTTGCCATGAAATAGTTTTTATTGATTGCAAAAAAATCGCCTCTGTCCTTTAAATGTGAAGGACCATCTAAAAGAAAAGAACGCATCAAATAATCTACATATTTGGTAAGTGGCTCCGTCAGCGCAACAATACCTGCCATGACAGGGCAGCCAGGTGGAGCAATTACCGACTTGTGAACTTTGGGAATATGATACCAATATGGAATTCAGGTAAGAGCTTTTCTGATTTCTTTTTGTTCAAGAATCCTAACTTCACATATTTCCGTAACAATGATTGTACTTTACTCTTTCGTTTCATAGTTGGGTCTGATGGTAAGGGAATATACGTTGTGAGGTCCGATAACTGTCTGAAAGCCTCCTTCATATAGAAACACTTAGAAAGTAAAACAACGTTACCCCCTTTATCGGCTTTACGCACTATAGTATCACCCCATGATTGTATTCATTTCAAAGCTTTTCATTCATTTGAGGGAATATTCTGTTTAGCCTTCGGATATAATGCTGCATGTATATCACTAACCACCCGATCATAGAATAGATCAATACCAGTGGGCATATTCGGGGCATATACGAAGATTTTACTCCCCCTGTAAAAGGTGCAACAGAATCACAAACAGATCTATCACTTAAAGGGAACCAATCATCAGGATTTTCGTATATAAGCTAAAGCCAGTGCTATACTGGCACTATCAGGCTGATTCTATACATGCCTGTAATGGTCAGCTTGGATGTTTAGGTTTTGAAACCCAATAAAGTAAAGTTTCTAAAATCGGCGGCTTCTCGAGTGACAGCAGCTGAGGATCAGATAATATCTGGGGGAGTATTCATAGTTATCCCCTCCCCCTGTTAGAATTAGCATAAGTATGATACAAACAATTCACTTTTTGCTTTGCAGGACCTGTGTGAGGTCATAGCCATGTGAGCAGAAGGGGCGGGGCCTCAGCCAACAAACCTGATACCATGAAGCAACATTTTTCTGTTTGCTGAGGTCCCGCCCCTTCTGGTCACATGGTTATGACCTCACACAGGTCCTGCAAGGGAAAAAGTGAATTGTTTGTATAATACTTATGCTAATTCTAACAGAGGGAGGGAATACTATGAATACCCCCAGAAATGATCTGCTCCTCAGCTGCTGTCACTCAAGAAGCTGCTGATTTTGTAAACTTTACTTTCTTGGATTTCAAAACCTATACATTCGAGCTGACCACAGGTATGTAGAGAATCAGCCTTATAGTGCAAGTATAGCACTGGCTTTAGCTTATATACAAAAAACTTGGTGACTGGTGCGCTTTAATACTGAAGATTCCTGCTCAGCAATGTGATAAAAGTGAGCCTACATTGTTATCTGCAAAAACACCAATTTATTAGAATCATTGCCATTGTCATTAGCAACCACTTTTCCTTTGAATTCATATTACCACTGAAAGCTTTACACAAATGCATCTTACGTGTAGCCGTGCCCACGATCAGTGTTTGCAGCATTTTCGATACACCGTGTTTTCGCTGCGTTGTACAGTACAGGCACAGTGGATGGATTTCAAGAAATCCCATGCCCACTGTGCTTATTTTTTCCGCAGCAAAAACTGACCTGCGGTGTGGCTTTCCAGACCGCAGCATGTCATTTGTTTGCTGCTGAGTCGAATGTGTCCTACATAGGGAGAACACAAGCGAGAGACCGCAGCGCACGGAACCCTGATCATGGGTACGAGCAGCTGCTGTCTCCTGTGTCCTCCTGCGGAGAAGACTCACGGCCCCACAGGTCAGGACTTGCTGTGCCTAGGACGCAGAGAGTCCTGATCGTGGGCACATACTCTTAAATAGATCAATTCTAATGTCCACGAAACTAAAGTCCTCAGCCAGACAAAAATGAAGTCCCTTGGAGAACACGTAGGTCATATCATCATTTAGTACATGAGTAGACAGGTTAATCACTGAGTTATCTGATGCAATGACTGCACCTAAATCCTCCATAAAACCTGTTTGCGCTTCCTTCCTCTGTTTGTCCTCCCACCTCTCTTGGTGCTTTTTCTAAAGGGGCAGGATAAGAAGACAATATTCCAGAAGTGCCAGGAGTAGGATTCCCATTAGGCTCCTCTGAAAGGCTTGGATATATTATAGTTTCTCCTGCGATTGTCAGTGTAGGAATTCGGACTCCAATTGAATATATGGCACGACTCACAATCTCACTTATCTCTGAGGAACTTATATTTTTTCCCTCAAATTTCCATTGGGAGTCATTTAACAACACCTGTTAGAGTACAGATAACTCCAACACAAACACAGTGAGTTATAGTTTAATTTTTTTTATATTGAAAAATTCTAAAAACAATTCAATTTTTTTTTTTTTTTTAAATAATGTATAGTGGTGCTTCAATGCGGAAGAACAGAATTACAGTCTATAATTTAGTATAAATAGTAGTATAAATACACAAGCACAAGTTGTTAGACATAAAAATTATATGAATGTCAAAATATTTTTGCTAAAAATGTATATGGTCAGTATTAGACCTATGTTATACAAATAGCAATAAGTAGTGAAACAACATTTTTTTTTTAGTGATCTAGCATACATAATAGCAATCTACCCACCTGCAATTAAATAGACACATAGTCTATTTGAAATGTACGTCGGGGTGGTGGGACAATAAAGTGACATTACAGCAGGTAAATAACTAAGCAAGCACAGGAGCACTTTATCACCAATGTACACTTTGTTCTTAGGAACGTTTCTTTATGAATTTCACTTTACCACTCTGATCTAGATTGCGAGTTTATCTCAGTAACCAATATACCATAGGACTCTGTGTCTATTTCATTGCACGTGGGTAGATTGCTATTATGTATGCTAGATCAGTTAAAGAAAAAATTCTTGGTTTCACTACTTTTTGCTATTTGTAAATATAGGTCTAAAGGGTGCTTTACATGCTGCGACATCACTAACGTTACATCGTCAGGGTCACGCCGTTAGCGACATCGCAGGGCGTGACACCAAGGAACGACGATCAACGAGCTCAAAAACGTGAAAAATCGTTTCTCGTTGACACGTCGCTCCTTTTCAAAATATCGTTGCTGCTACAGATACGATGTTGTTCGTCGTTCCTGCGACAGCACACATCGCTATGTGTGACACCGTGAGAACGATTGACATCTCCTTACCTGCCTCCACCGGCAATGAGGAAGGAAGGAGGTGGGCAGCATGTTCCGGCCGCTCATCTCCTCCCCTCCTCTGCTATTGAATGTCTGCTGTGTGACGTCGCTGTGACGCCGCATGAACCGCCTCCTTAGAAAGGAGGCGGATCGCCGGCCAGAGCGACGTCGCAGGGAAGGTAAGTCCGTGTGACGGGTGTTAGTGATGTTGTGCGCCACGGGCAGCGATTTGCCCGTGTCGCACAACCGACGGGGCGGGTACACTCGCTAGCGATATCGGTACCGATATCGCAACGTGTAAAGTACCCTTAACACTGACCACATACATTTTTAAGAAAAAATATTTTTATATTCATATAACTTTTATGACTAACAACTTGTGCTTATGTATTGAATATTAAGTGATAAAAATATAAAATAATAATAATTATAATTTAGTTTGGCCATTTGATTAGGCTCGCTACAGCAATCAGGAAATCTCATTTGATCCCTTGGGAAATTTAATTGGCCATTCCTGTGCTAACTAGAGATGAGCGAACCGGTCGCGGTTCGGCTCGAGTTCGGTTCGCCGAACGGAGGTCTCGTTCGAGTTCGGTTCGGCGAACGTTCGACGAACCACTCGAACCGCATAGGAAACAATGGCAGGCAATCACAAACACATAAAAACACCTAGAAAACACCCTCAAAGGTGTCCAAAAGGTGACAAACAACTCACAACACAACACAAACACATGGGAAAGTGACAAGGACATATACTCATGCAAAAACAAAAGAGCTGGACAAGGAAAAAGAGAAGGAGACACAGATATAGGCATGGCACGCCCTTCTAAAATCATGTAAAACACCGCAAGGTTACTCCAAGCGGAGTCTCCCTTTTTTCCAAAAATTGGGCCACACACACACCCCCCCCTTTCAGTGGCAGCAGTTGTGCCCCAGTTGTACACTTCAAAGCTAGATTTGCATCAAGCACATTCAAAAATACGCCATACTTAACCGTCCCCAGCATGACCCCGGGGTAGGTAGCAAAGTCTTTCCTGATCCCAGCGCTGTGCATCTTGGATCATTTTTAAAAACAATGTAAGCAAGGGTTACTCCAAGCGGAGTCTCCCTTTTTTCCAAAAATTGGGCCCCACACACACCACCCCTTCAGTGGCAGCAGTTGTGCCCCCGTTGTACACTTCACAGCTAGATTTGCATCAAGCATATTCAAAATCCACAAGCATTTACTCTCCCCAGGATTACACAGGGGTAGTAAATTCCTTGTGGATCCATGACTTGTTCATTTTGATGAACGTCAGTCTGTCCACATTGTCACTGGACAGACGCGTGCGCTTATCTGTCAGCACACACCCAGCAGCACTGAAGACACGTTCTGAGACAACGCTGGCAGCTGGACACGACAAAATCTCCAAGGCGTAAGTTGAGAGCTCTGGCCATTTTTCTAGATTTGAAGCCCAAAATGAGCAAGGCTCCATTTGCAAAGTCATGGCATCGATGTTCATTTGGAGATACTCCTGTATCATCCTCTCCAGCCGTTGACTATGTGTCAGACTTGATGTCTCTGGTGGCCTTGCAAAGGAGGGTCTAAAAAAATTATGAAAAGATTCAATAAAATTGCTGTTACCAGCACCAGATACGGTCCTACTGGTACGGGTAGACTGTTGAAGATGACGAGACCGTCCCATGTTTGTCAAGTTACAACTGGGAGATTCACTCCCTGCACCTGCACGGTTGTTTGGTGGAAAAGCTGAGCTAAGATCGAGTAACAGCTTCTGCTGATACTCCTGCATACGTCCGTCCCTTTCTATGGCTGGAATTATGTCACAAAATTTGGACTTGTACCAGGGATCGAATAGTGTGGCAAGCCAGTAGTCATCATCACTTCTAATTTTGACAATACGAGGGTCATGTTGGAGGTAGTGCAGCAAGAAGGCACTCATGTGTCTTGCACAGCCATGCGGACCAAGTCCACGCTGTGTTTGTGGCATAGAGGTGCTAACCGTTCTTTCTTCCTCTGACATCTCCCCCCAACCTCTTTCAACTGAAATTTGACCAAGGTCTCCCTCATCCGCTGAGTCTTCCATGTCCATGGACAGTTCGTCCTCCATTTCTTCATGTTCTCCTGCACCTTCCTCAACATTTCGCCTGCTACCATGCGCCCTTGTTGATCCCTGTCCCCCATGGTCCCATGCCTGCCGCGTTGGTGATAATGAACGTCTGGACCTTGGTGATGTTGTTGTGTCTTGCGCATATGAATCCTCCTGTAGTTCCTCCCCTTCCTGTTGTCCCACCCCCTGACTCCGAATAGTGTTTAGCGTGTGCTCCAGCATGTAAATGACTGGAATTGTCATGCTGATAATGGCATTGTCAGCGCTAAACATGTTCGTCGCCATGTCGAAACTGTGCAGAAGGGTGCATAGGTCCTTGATCTGAGACCACTCCATCAGGATGATCTGCCCCACCTCTGCATCTCGTTGGCCCAGGCTATACGTCATGACGTATTGCACCAGGGGTCGGCGGTGCTGCCACAGTCGCTGTAACATGTGGAGAGTCGAATTCCAGCGTGTCACCACATCGCATTTCAAGCGATGAACCGGCAGGCCGAAAGACGTCTGGAGCGATGCAAGTCGCTCAGCAGCGGTGGTTGAACGACGGAAGTGAGCAGACAGTTTTCGTGCCCTGTTCAGAAGGCCATCTAGGCCGGGATAGTGTGTTAAAAATTGCTGGACAACAAGGTTCAACACGTGAGCCATAAAAGACACGTGTGTCACCTTGGCCAGGCAAAGGGCCGCACCCAGGTTTGCAGCATTGTCGCATACGGCCTTACCAGGCTGCAGGTTGAGTGGAGACAACCATTTATTAAACTCAGTCTCCAGAGCTGCCCACAACTCAGCCGCTGTGTGACTCCTATTTCCAAGACATGTCAAGCTAAAGACCGCCTGATGCCGTTGCGCTCTGCTGCCAGCATAGTAATGAGGGGTGCGTGATTCCTTCTGCGCAGTGAGAACGCTGGTGGCCTGACCAGGCAGGCTTGGGGTGGAGGTGGAGGACCCAGATGAGGTGGAGGAGGCAGAAGCAGTGGCAGAACTTAGACAGACTGAGGATTGACACACAAGTCGTGGGGACGGCAAGACTTCTGCAGCAGACCCTTCACCATCTATCACCATAGTTACCCAGTGCCCAGTCAGCGACATGTAACGTCCCTGTCCATGCTTACTGGTCCAAGTATCGGTGTTGAAATGCACCCGTTCACACACAGAGTTTCTCAAGGAAGCAGTGATGTTGTGTGCGACATGCTGGTGTAGCGCGGGCACACCTTTCTTAGAGAAGTAGTGGCGACTGGGCATCTGGTACTGGGGCACAACGACAGACATAAGGTCTCTAAACTCCTGTGTGTCCACCAGGCGGAAAGGCAGCATTTCGGTAGCCAAGAGCTTACAGAGGGATAAAGTCAACCTCTTAGCTTTGTCATGGGTCGCAGGAAATGGCCTTTTACTTGTCCACATCTGAGGGACAGAGATCTGGCTGCTGTGTGTAGACGGTGTTGAGTAGGGTGTCCCTGGAAAAATGCAGGTTTGTGAGGAAAGTTCAGGCGTAGACATGATGTTGCCTTCATCCAACGTTGGTGCTATCGATGTCTGAAAGAGCTGTACACACGCACTTGTTTCCCCTTCCAAACCAACTGACGACCTACCAAGCAAACTGCCTGTTGTGGTTACAGTGGTGGAAGTTGTGCGTGGAACACCAGGTGTGACAGCTGTCCCCACAGTCCTAGAAGATGAAGAGCGCGCGGATGCACTGGAAGGGGCAGGCGGTGGATGGTTCGCTCCGCTAGGCCGCATTGCAGCACGGTGAGCTTCCCACTGGGACATATGATATTTATTCATGTGACGATTCATGGAAGAAGTTGTCAAACTGCTGAGGTTTTGCCCTCTACTAACAGAATCACGACAAATTTTACAGATCACATAATTTGGGCGATCTTTTGCTATGTCAAAAAAGGACCAGGCTAGGCAAGGCTTAGAGGGCATGCGACCTGCTGAGCCCCCCTGACTAGTGCTCAGAGGCAGAGTGGTGGCTGAGGATGCAGTTGTAGACGTGCTACCAGTACTCCGACTCTCTCCAGGAAGGCACAAGGTAACTTCGTCGTCAGTTGCATCCTCCTCCACCGTCTCTGTTGACCTCCTCGAGGGCCTGACTGTGGGTTGACAGTAGGTGGGATCTAGAACTTCCTCATCAATTGTTGTGTTTGCACTCCCCTCACCCTCAGACCGAGCCTCTTCTTGCCCTGACCGAATATTTAAGTTGTCATCCCAATCTGGTATCTGCGTCTCATCGTCATCAGTATGTTCCTCATTGTCTATTACAACAGGTGTTTCAGTTTGTGAATAAGGGTCAACTTTATGCTCAGAAACTTGGTCATCACGGCCTGAATCTGAGTCACAAAGGTTCTGGGCATCACTGCAGACAATTTCCTGGTCTGTACTCACTGTAGCTTGGGAGCAGACCTCTGATTCCCAGGCTATAGTGTGACTGAACAGCTCTGCAGACTCAGCCATCTCAGTTCCACCATACTGTGCAGGGCGGATGGAGACTTCAGAGCTGGGAGAAAGCAAGTGTGATTGGGATGACAACTCAGAGGACTGGTGTTTATTGGATGCGGTAGTTGAGGTGGAGGAGAGGGCACTTGTTGGACCACTTGAGATCCATTCAAGCATTTTCCTTTTTTGGCCATCATCTACCTTTGTTCCAGTTGTTCGTGTCCGTAAAAAAAGGAGCACATCGGATTGTCCACGGTAAGTAGTAGACATCTTACTTTTGCTGGAAAATGGTCTATCTTCAGCAGATGTTAATGGAGCTTTGCCACCTTCCCCACGGACAAACCCTTTTTTTCCTTTTCCAACACGCCTCTTCCCCTTTCCACCAGCATCTGTCATTTTGCCACTCATTTTGATTGCGACAAGATTGTGCACTTAAAATGTGGTAGTAAAAATTGAGAGGTGGTGTAGATTGCAGCGGTGGTCTAGCTTTATTAACAGCAGAATAAACAACAATAACTATCCCTGACAATGCAACTACGGCCCTTAAACTGGCAGCATAAATTGCTAGTATAATGGCTTAGTAACAATGAGTTTGAGTGTGCAATGCAGAGGTGCTGCACATAGGTTTGCACCAGTGGGACACTAATGGAAGTCCAACAGCCACTTTTAGGATGCCACTAAGTTTACTCAGTGTTTGCTAGTATAATGGCTTAGTAACAATGAGTTTGAGTGTGCAATGGAGAGATGCTGCACATAGGTTTGCACCAGTGGGACACTAATGGAAGTCCAACAGACACTTTTAGGATGCCACTAAGTTTACTCAGTGTTTGCTAGTATAATGGCTTAGTAACAATGAGTTTGAGTGTGCAAAGGGCAGGAGGGTACAGTGGCAGGGTTGTGGGTCTGGGTAGAGGAAAGGAAGCCTCCCTTTCTATCCCTCCTAATGGAGAAATGCAGCGAGGAAATCCCTGACCTTAGCTACACAGACGCTGTCATCTTGTGTAGCTGTTAAAATCTGTTTCCACGGACCTGACTGTCACCTATGGCTCTGACCCTGCCGGTATTAGCCCTTACAAGGACTAATAGAAACTTCTATCCCTATTCTGTATAGCGCTGTGTATAGAGCGTACACAGCAGTATCGGAGACAGGAGCTACGCCAGCGGTGACTGACACCAAGACGCAGAAGGCAGATAATGGCGTGCTGGAGGAAAATGTCCGTTTTTATAATGCATGGGCATGTGACATGGACATCCTATCACACATGCCGTTGCTTCTCTGGCTAAAAGTCCACTTAGCTGTGTGTGTGTCTGGGATTGGCTGACATGCTGGCCCGCCCCACTACACGCGCGCGCTTAGGGAAGGAAGACAAGGAAAAAAAAAAAAAATGGCAGTCGCCAATATCCAAACAGCAGTGATCTGAATGCGCTGTTCCTGCACACTATACACTGAAATGTCATAATAGTGTGAGTCACAGAGTGACTTACACTATTACAGTGGAAAGCCAGCTAGGAATTAGCTTGTCTTTTTGCTGCTAGAACCGTTCTCGAACGTATCTAGAACTATCGAGCTTTAGCAAAAAGCTCGAGTTCTAGTTCGATCTAGAACAGCCCCCAAAATCACTCGAGCCACGAACTGGAGAACCTCGAACCGCGAACCGCGCTCAACTCTAGTGCTAACCTCATTGGATTATTGGATTGTTTTCGTGTGACAGAATTAGGTTCCTTCTTTAAACAAGTCAGACATGATTCTAATTCTTGTAATTGTAAATATGCAAAAATGTTCATAAATTAGGCACATAATGGTGGAGAATGATTCACGGTTGGGTCCCACCCAGAACCTGCTTTTTTCCTCTTTAATTGCTATTCTGGCATCATAGTTACCAGCATATAAAACTGTTTGGCCTGAACCCAACAAAGGCAAAAGACACACCAGAGAAGGTATAATAGTAAATTGCCAATGAAATACCTACTAAAAATAAAAGAAGCTACAGTATATGAAAAAGAGGATCAATTTTATATTTCCTCTAATCCAAAGGTATTTCCACTTATTTGGATCTTGGACTGCGGGATGTGTAATCTCTATTGGATTATATTTTGAGAAACCTGCTGTCTTATGTTGTATTGTATTATCTCCTACAATTATCCCCTAAAATTGTGAAACACAGAGTTTTGCACAGACAGTCATGGCGGCATTGGGCTTTGTTCAGATTGCAGATTCTGATAACCCGCCTGATGGCTTCTCTAGTGTCTGGGATCAACATAGGCAGACTCTGGCGTCGACCTGCTGTGGGCTGACTCATAGGCAGATGTCACGCTTCCCGGTCCCCGTGCCCCGTTCTCCGGTCCCCGTGGCCCGCTCCCCGCTTCCCGGCAGCGTCTCCGACTCACCACTCCGGTCCCGGTCTCCTCTTCCTCGCCTGCGCCCTCCATGCGTCCAGCTCCCCGCTCCCGGCGCTCCTCAGCGACGTGGGACACCCTGCCGGGCACCCCTGCTTCCTCTGCACTGCTCCCTGGACTGGCTTCTGGCACACGGGCCTCGCGCATGCGCATTAGGGCGCGCGCGCGGTCATTGACCCTTTCTTAAAGGGCCAGCACCTTCAAACAGGAAATTGCATAGACAGGTACAGGGTATATTAGGATTCTCCTTCCTGGTGGGCGGGGCCTGTTCTACGTGTTTAGTAAGCTAGGAGTTCAGGTCCCCGTGTTGGTTTACGCTGTATTAACCCTGTCTGTCTCGCAGAGCCTGTCCTGCCACGCCAGCCGCTCCGAACCACGTCCGTGCCAGTACCCTGACGGTGACTTCGGCGGATGTTCCACCACCTCTGCAGCTCTGCCAGTCTCCAGTCCCTGGCTCCGTTGGGTGACCCGTCCCATCGCTCAGCAGGTTCCGGATCCCGCCTGGCCCTTCAACCCGGCCTTGGACCCTGAGCCTCGTCACCCGGACTACCGTCCAGAACTCCGTGTGCTCAGCAACATCCACCTTTCCAGCTCCCCTACGGACTGTCTGGCTACCAATAGTGCTTCGGCTGCCGTGCATCAAGACCCTCTGGCGGGGTGACCGGCCTGGCTGCCTCCTCAGGGGAAACTGGTGTACGGTCCAGAGTTTCCACCACCCAGACGTAACAGCTAGAACAGGCCATGGATCCCGCCGAAGCACTAGCGGCCTTGCAGCAGGAACTCGTACGCCAGCGCGAGACCCAGACACGCATGCTGACCTTCATGTCTTCTGTGAATACCCGCCTGAACACGCTACAAGCAATGGCCACGTCCTTGGCATCTCAGGTTTCCACTGTACAATCCACGGCCGCAGCTCCCTTGTCAGCCTCCTCGGATGCTTCCAAACTTCGTTTGGCCTCACCACCCCGGTACGCCGGAGATCCCAAGACCTGCAGGGGATTCATAAATCAATGCTCCCTCCATTTCAAGCTGCTGCCACACCTTTTTGCCTCTGACCAAGCCAAGGTCGCGTTCATGATGTCCCATCTAGAGGGAGAGGCACTGGCCTGGATGAACCCCTTGTGGGAGAAGGAGGATCCAGTAACCACCGACATCCAGGAATTCCTGCAGGCTTTTCGTAGCACCTTTGACGAGCCCGGACACGCCTCCGCGTCTGCCTCATCCCTCCTCCGGCTACGTCAGGGGACTCTGACGGTGGGCCAATATGCTATTCGTTTTCGCACCTTGGCCTCGGAACTAGGGTGGAACAATGAGGCCCTAACCGCCGCCTTCTGGGAGGGACTCTCGGGTCGTATTAAAGATGAGCTGGTTGGTCGTGACGTGCCTTCCACCCTGGATGCCCTGATTGCTCTAGCGACTCGAGTGGATCTTCGCTTCCAGGAACGATCCAAAGAGGTGTCCCGCGAGAGGCGTCCGATAAGGCACTCCTCCCCACCACAGAAGTCCATCGCTCCCCAGTTGGCGTCACCTGGCGCGTTTACCTACGAGCCCATGCAGATTGACCGCCTGAGGCAGTCTGAGCAACGCAGAGCAGAACGACTAGCAAAGGGTCTCTGCTTCTACTGCGGTGATGGCACACACCTGCTACGCTCTTGTCCCGAGAAGCCGGGAAACTCCAAAGCCTAGGCTTGGTAGGAGAGGCCACCCTAGGTGCTGGGACGCTCTCAGACTCCATTACATGGACTATTCAAGTCACTACAGAAGAGACCCGGTTCACGGCAGAGGCGTATCTCGATTCCGGAGCAGCAGGCAACTTCATCCAGCAGGCCACGGTGGATAAGTACCAGGTGCCTGTCCTCCAACTAGAAAAACCGCTGGTGATCGCCTCTGTAGATGGGAGACCCCTCTCTGACACCGTCTCACTGATCACCAAGCCTGTGGAAGTACGGATCGGTGCTCTGCACACCGAGAAGATCACCTTCTACGTCCTCCCGCGCATGTCTCATCAGATCCTGCTGGGACTCCCATGGTTACGGGCACACGAACCGTCGGTCAGCTGGAGTACAGGTGAAATTACCCGATGGGGCTCCTCGTGTCATGAGAGATGTCTGAAATCCATACAGCCCATCCAACGACCTCCGGTTCCAGAGTCTCTACCAGGACTGCCTTCTGCCTACTGGTCCTTCTCGGACGTCTTTGATAAAAAGGAGTCAGAGGTACTACCGCCTCATCGTCCCTACGACTGTGCCATCGATTTAATGCCAGGAACTACGCCTCCTAGAGGAAGGATCTACCCCTTGTCCCCTGCTGAAACACGGGCCATGTCTGCCTATATCACCGAGAGCCTGGCTAAGGGGTTCATTCGGAGATCTTCGTCCCCTGCCGGAGCAGAGTTTTTCTTCGTCAAAAAGAAGGAAGGTGATCTGCGCCCTTGCATTGACTACCGGGGATTAAACCAGATCACCGTAAAAAACAAATACCCTCTGCCACTTATCCCCGAACTATTCGATCGGCTCCGAGGAGCTCGTGTGTTCACCAAGTTGGACCTCCGTGGGGCCTATAACCTGGTTCGCATTCGCTCTGGAGACGAATGGAAGACCGCATTCAACACTCGGGATGGGCACTACGAGTATTGTGTCATGCCCTTTGGTCTGTGTAATGCTCCGGCAGTCTTCCAAGAACTGGTGAACGACGTGTTCAGAGATCTCCTCTATGTCTGTGTCGTGGTATATCTGGATGACATCCTGGTCTTCTCTCCGGACCTACAGACCCACAGAGAGAACGTGCAGCTAGTTCTCCAGAGGCTTAGAGAGAACCGTCTGTACGCCAAGTACGAGAAGTGCGTCTTTGAAAAGTCGTCTCTTCCCTTCCTGGGTTATGTAATCTCGGACACTGGCCTGCAGATGGACCCAGAGAAAGTGTCTGCCATCATCAACTGGCCTCCTCCTTCCGGACTGAAGGCTATCCAACGCTTTCTCGGCTTTGCGAACTATTATCGCCAATTCATCCCGCACTTCTCTGCCTTGACTGCGCCTCTCTCTGCCTTGACTAAGAAAGGAGCTAATCCTAAGGACTGGCCACCGGCGGCCGATGCCGCGTTCTGCTCCTTGAAACAGGCATTTGCTTCTTCCCAGGTTCTCCATCGCCCTGAATTGAACCGACAGTTCACCTTAGAGGTGGATGCCTCCTCCTCAGGAGCCGGGGCAGTGTTGATGCAGAACTCCTCCTCCGGAAAGATGGTCACTTGTGGATTCTTCTCCAAGAGCTTCTCGGCACCCGAACGCAACTACACCATCGGGGATCGGGAGCTACTGGCTGTTAAGCTGGCCTTGGAGGAATGGCGCTACCTCTTGGAGGGAGCAGTATACCCTGTGATCATATACACGGACCACAAGAATCTGGAGTACCTGCGGTCAGCCCAAAGACTGATCCCGCGACAAGCCCGCTGGTCCTTGTTTTTTGCTCGATTTGATTTCCAGCTCCATTTTCGGCCTGCGGATAAGAACGTGCGGGCAGACGCTTTGTCCAGGTCCTTTGTGCCCGTGGAGTTGGAGGAGGAGACGTTCCAGCCCATCATCAACCCCAGTAAAGTCATTCCGGTGACTCCTGTCGCTCTAACTCAGATACCCCCTGGGAAAACCTATGTCTCAGATACTGACAGACAGAGAGTCCTGCACTGGGGCCATGCCTCGAAGATCGCCGGCCATGCTGGTCAGAAGAAGACTTGGAGTTCGATTGTCCGTCACTACTGGTGGCCGTCCCTCCATAAAGACGTCGCAACCTTCGTCTCAGCCTGTCCATCCTGTGCCCGGAACAAGACACCCAAGCACCTGCCATATGGACGTCTTCTGCCTCTGCCCATTCCTTCCGTTCCGTGGCAACATATTGCAATGGACTTCATTACGGACTTACCCTTATCCTCCGGACACACGGTCATATGGGTTGTGGTGGATCGCTTCTCCAAGATGGCTCACTTTGTTCCCATGGCCGGGCTGCCCTCTGCCCAGGAGCTAGCTGACTCCTTCATACAGCACATATTCCGATTGCATGGCTTCCCGCACACATTGTGTCCGACAGAGGAACTCAGTTTACCTCGCGCTTCTGGAGGGCTCTCTGCAAACGTCTGGGAGTATCCTTGGACTTTTCTTCGGCCTACCATCCTCAGTCGAATGGCCAAGTGGAACGGGTCAATCAGATCCTGACCTCCTTCCTGCGCCATTACGTCAACATCCATCATGACGATTGGTCCACGCTCCTACCTTGGGCTGAATTCTCCCACAACCAACACATCAGCGAGTCCACCTCCAACTCTCCCTTCCAGGTCGTTTACGGACTTCGGCCTTCTGTCCCGTTGCCAGTATCCTCGGCTTCCGATGTCCCCGCGGCAGATGCTCTGGTTCGGGACTTCTCAGCTATATGGAGCTCTGTCAAGACTTCCCTAGAGCGTGCTTCTTTGCGGATGAAGAGACATGCGGACAAGAAGCGCCTGGATCCCCCGTGTTTCTCCCCAGGTGATCTGGTCTGGCTTGCATGCAGATATGTCCGATTGAAGTTGCCTTCGTACAAGTTGGGTCCTCGTTACATCGGGCCGTTTAAAGTCATCAGGAAGATTAATGCTGTCTCCTACAAGCTGCAGCTCCCGGCCACGATGCGGATACCCAACTCCTTCCATGTCTCCTTGCTCAAGCCTGTCGTCCTCGGTCCCTTCTCCGCTGCTGCCAGTCCTGCTCCTCCTATCGCTGACGATGACATCTATGCGGTAAGGGATATCGTGGCCATGAAGACCGTGAGAGGCCGGCAATACTTCCTGGTGGACTGGGCGGGTTATGGTCCCGAGGATAGGTCCTGGGAGCCTCGGGAGAATGTTGGCACTTCTCTGATTCGTGCCTTCCTGTCCCAATTGCGGGGAGGGGGGCGTGGGGGAGGGGGTACTGTCACGCTTCCCGGTCCCCGTGCCCCGTTCTCTGGTCCCCGTGGCCCGCTCCCCGCTTCCCGGCAGCGTCTCCGACTCACCACTCCGGTCCCGGTCTCCTCTTCCTCGCCTGCGCCCTCCATGCGTCCAGCTGCTCCCGGCGCTCCTCAGCGACGTGGGACACCCTGCGGGGCACCCCTGCTTCCTCTGCACCGCTCCCTGGACTGGCTTCTGGCACACGGGCCTCGCGCATGCGCATTAGGGCGCGCAGTCATTGACCCTTTCTTAAAGGGCCAGCACCTTCAAACAGGAAATTGCATAGACAGGTACAGGGTATATTAGGATTCTCCTTCCTGGTGGGCGGGGCCTGTTCTACGTGTTTAGTAAGCTAGGAGTTCAGGTCCCCGTGTTGGTTTACCCTGTATTAACCCTGTCTGTCTCGCAGAGCCTGTCCTGCCACGCCAGCCGCTCCGAACCACGTCCGTGCCAGTACCCTGACGGTGACTTCGGCGGATGTTCCACCACCTCTGCAGCTCCGCCAGTCTCCAGTCCCTGGCTCCGTTGGGTGACCCGTCCCATCGCTCAGCAGGTTCCGGATCCCACCTGGCCCTTCAACCCGGCCTTGGACCCTGAGCCTCGTCACCCAGACTACCGTCCAGAACTCCGTGTGCTCAGCAACATCCACCTTTCCAGCTCCCCTACGGACTGTCTGGCTACCAATAGTGCTTCAGCTGCCGTGCATCAAGACCCTCTGGCGGGGTGACCGGCCTGGCTGCCTCCTCAGGGGAAACCGGTGTACGGTCCAGAGTTTCCACCACCCAGACGTAACAGCAGACTAGCAAGAGTTAATCTCTGCTAGTCTGCTTGCTTCTCTAATCATATGTTGTTTGGAGACCTATCATATCTGCTCCCCTCCTATTTATGCTGGTGGAATCCTTCTACCCATGGCAGCTATAGTTTACTCTATATTCGTCTGTGAGGTGTGGTGTCCCAGACTCTCTAGCAAAAGTTGTTCTTAAGTTGTGCTTATTGCTTAGAGCAGTTGTGAAGTTTACCTCTGTTGTTTTATACCTGAATCTCCTTCTCCTCCTGAATCTCTTATTGTCTTTATCTTTGTATGTGTGGGTTGTGTGACAGAGTTTTGTTTTTTCCCTTGTCTGTCTTTATCTGTGGTTTCTACACACTCCTGACGCATCTCGCCCTGGGGGAAGGGGAAATTAGATCAGGACTGGCCAGAAGCAGGGCCAGAAAGGAGACTCCAGTAACTCCACCATTAGGAGTATCCCTGAGGTTAGGGAGTAGGACAGCATAGGACCACCTAAGGGACAGCTTAGGAGCCCCGGTTCCCCGCTATCCCAAAGCCATTGGGACAAACTGAAGAACTTTAAAAACATTAAATATACTTCCATGCCCATTTTTTTTTTTTCAAAAACCTCAAGGGTTCTTTGCTTTAACTCCTCCTTTTTTATCCTACTTTGTATCATATTACAATTAAAACTTACAAATATATAAATAAAGTCTTTGGTTACAAGACAACTAGCTGCAGCAGGAGCCTCTCCCTACTGCCATGTGTGCAGTAAGACAAAACATTGCTGTGTCCTGCAGCTTTTGCCAAGAGGATGTGGTTTCATTTTCCCAATAGGGGAAGATGGGGCTGATTAACACCTTTATTTGTCTAATGCTGGTTATTGGCATGCAGTGTATTTATGCTGTTCTCCTATAATAAGTGTGGAATATTTATTAATATTTATTACATTTTTGAAGTTTTACAGTTAGAGTAATCACACTATGAATTGTTCTAGCACGATAGATTATAATGGCAGACACTATATCAATATTTATACAAAGACTTGGAGGCTTTTCTCACAAAAAACTGCATTGTGGGTTACAAATAATCCAGCAATAGTTAACATATAACTGGTCAAGAAAGGTTGAATTTGGTGGACCTATCTCTTATTTTTAGACAATGTATGTATGCTTGCTAACAATCCTGATTTTGCTTGGAAAATTCCATGAATTGGAACACAATGGATGGGATTTAATAAACCATACCTCAAAGCAGACATTATGAATGCATGTCTGGGTGTTCCTTTTGGGGCACCCCATGGGGCCGGGGTTTTACTCATCGCCAGGCCGAGGGTCAGTGATGTCATGGATGGCCCTGCTCGGTTCTGTGGACCCGAGGTGTCCAATAAAAAGGGAGTGGATGGAGGATGGAGATGATGGAGATGGGATGAGGATGGGTGACGATGCAGGGGTTGAGGATCTTGGGAGTAATAGTTGTCTCGTGACGCCACCTGTGGAGTGCGGCCAGGGATTAGCCGCTGCGGGTGCTGTCCTCTGGGGTGGCTGGTGTCGCTGCTTGGATGGTTCAGCTTCCCACAGGTGAAGCCAGGCCCCAGGGGAGACTGATGGTGGTGGTAGTAGCCGTTGTCGCCGGCAAAGAAGGGCGGACACAGTAGTTGCAGTTCAAGGTCTTTACTCAATGTCCGTTGGTTGCCCGGAGGTGCCGGTTTCTGCAGTGATGGGCCCCAGCCGATCCCGGATAAGTTAGAGGTAGCCACCGGTATTTGAAAGTGTCCTTTCTCAAGGGTTGCCCCTGTAGAAGTGAGGAACCCAGGCTGAGCTCCCTGTTCCAAGCCTCAGGCTCCATGAAGAAGAAAGAAAGAAAGAAAGAAGGGGTGTCGTGTTGCCAGAACTGTAGTCTCGACTTGACTGAAGATTGTGTAAAGGTTGCTCCTACTTCTAACCCAAGTGGTACCCGCGACCCAGGTGGTTGTCCTAGTGACCGGGAAAGTCCCTTGCCTTGTGATGGCCACCCCCCAGCCTACCTTAGTCCAGCCCACAGTGAGAAGGTACCTAAGCTGTATGTAAAGTGAAATGTGGAAACACCTGTGATTAACTCCCTCCTAAGCCGAGATAAATACTTCAAGTTAAATGAGATGCAGTACCCTGTGGCGACCAGAGTCTCAGGGGTGCCACATTCCCCCATGGCAAATCGCAGCACTCTTGGGCTGCAATAAAATAACATTGGTATACCGCATTTTTTGTTATGCAATAAAACAGTTAAACAATCTTCCCTTTATGGGAGGCATTTTCAATCAAACATTTCAAATGTTAAACAATTACCGATCAGCAGTGTTCAAATGCTACAAAAGAAAATATCAACATTTGCATATGAAAACATTTACTCTTTCTTGGCTGGTGGTGGTGCCAGAGGGCTGGTCCCAGCCCTCTGGCTCTGGATACTCAAAGGACATCCTTGGGCAAAGTGTCCAGCCTGCTTACAACAGCGAAAAACTGGTATTAGGATGTCCATGGCGTCAGGAGCGGGTATATCCTTGGGAGCAGCTCAGGAGAACCCTTCCGTGAAAACTCTCTTCAGAGGCTGGATCGCAATTACCTCAGTCTTTCCTCCATCGCGGGACTCCAGGTGTTGATATTGCCAACATTGGACTCCCCAGGGACCCAGGTGGGTCATAGGGGGTCACGGGGAAGTCCGGTTGGGGGGCATACTTTGGTCAGATCAGAGTCCGTCCCCACCGACACTCAGTATGGGTGCTTCCTCTGAGCACCACAGTGCCCACTCCTCTACCGAAGTACAAGGCCTGGGGTCCACCATCTCTGGTGTCACGGGTGCGGTGCCGGGATCATCCTGGTCTTCTGTCTTCATCGACAGGATCTTTCCTTCCGGTTCCACCTGGTTGGTAGCACTCGCCTCCAGCAGAGGGGCCTCTATTCGTGGGCTTTTCGGGGTGCCGCCCACGAAAGCACGCCCCCTTTTCTTCCAGCGCAGAATGGTCAATGGCGACTGTCCTTTGTAAAAAATACGGTTTAACACAGTTCTGTACAAATAATTATGCATTTTATGTCCTCTGTGCAAGTGCACGACCTTACAATTATCCATATTAAATGTCAATTGCCATTTCTCAGCTCAAACCTTCAGTTTACAAAACTCCAACTGTAATATTAAATTATCCTCGTCTGTATTGATTACCTTGCAGAGTTTAGTATCATCCGCAAATAATAAAATTCTACTCTGTATGCCCCTTACAAGGTCATTAAATATTTTTTTAAAAAGAAGGTCCACTACCAACCCCTGTGGTACCCCACTTGTTGTGAATTTCAGTTATGCTTTTGCTGCTGTGAGACTCCCTCTTGTGGCCAGGAATGGTTTGGACAGAGACCAGGTGTGTTGAGCAATGGGCATTTCCATTGCTAACTCTCTGCCTATTTAAACCCTGGTCTGCTAGCAGGCTATGCCAGATGTCAGTTGTTCTGTGTTCACCAGCCTGCTTCATCCTGCTCCAGACCACATCTACCCCAGATAAGTGCTTGGCTCTTTATTTGTTGTTTGGTTCTTTTTGCTCTTATCTGAGTTTGTCATTTGCTGTGGTTGTTTTCAGTTTATTTGCATGCAGGGATCTTCCCTCTCAGTTGCTTTGCTGGGAAGCTCCCTGCAGCTATGTTTGGAGTATTGCTCCTATAAGTCCATGTGTTTGTTGCTTCTTGTATTTGTAATGGTTCCTGCCTTCTGTTCATTGGTATGACAAGAGCGCCTGGTATAGGACCGAGTTCAGATCTAGTGATCTGAGGGCTTTTTGTACTATCAGGTTTTTGGAATTTTGTAGGCTTTTTCTCTGGCTAACATCAGTCTCTTTCCTATCTTGTCCTATTTAGTCAGTAGGGCCTCACCTTTTGCTAATCCTATCATCTATCTGTGTATTGTGTTTTCCTATATCACCGCAGTCTTTGAATGTGGGGGGCTTGCTATTCTTTATCTATTTTCTGAGGCAGAGAGTTATTCATCTTTCCTTCCTTTAGGATAGCTAGTTCTCCGGCTGGGTTCGCGGTGCACAGGATGTTAGTTCACCCCTCGGCTACTTCTAGTGTTGATGGTTAGTAAGGAGATGGCGGCCAGATTAGTTGCCAATGCTCTTGTCACCTTTTACCAATGATTTATGGTGGTCTTCCATGGTTCCGGATCATAACACCCACTGTTAACTGTGACGCAGTCAGAATGCATTCTATTAATAACCACCCATTTGTTTCCTATCACTGAGCCAACTCTTAACCCATTTATACGTATTTTCCCCTATTCCCATTATTCTCACTTTATGTTCCAACCCTTTGTGTGGCACTGTATCAAACGCCATATACAGAACATCCACTGAATTTCCTTGGTCCAGTCTGGAACTTACCTCATCATAGAAGCTAATCAGATTAGTTTGACAGGACCGATCCCTCGTAGAGCCATGTTGATACTGGGTCATGAGGATATTTTTCTTGAGATACTCTAGTATAGCACATTTTACGAACCCATCAAGGATTTTACCAACAGTAGAGGTTAAATTTATTCTCCCATAATTTCCAGGTTCAGATTTTTTCCACTTTTTGAATATTATCATTACATTTGCTATGTGCCATAACTCTGCATTAGTCCATGTTAATATGGAATCTGTGAAGATTAAATATAATGGTCTATCACCGTACTTAATTCCTGCATTACGCGGGCTGTATGTGTGGCGCCCTTGATCTGGTCAGGCGCCACTGAGTACTGCACCCATGCTGGGTCAGTACAATACAGGTAATCCCGAAGGCTGACTAGGGTGTGGACACACAGACACTTAGTAACCAGGAACACACACACAGCTTAGAGGGGACCCCTGAGCAGACTCAGGGAAGGGCGGAGCCCTCGCATCCCAGCTAGTGGTGGGTGGTGGGACTGGAGACAGGGAGTTGTGCAGTGGCAACCAAAGGAGAAGCAGTGGAGCAGCCGCGTCTGAAGGGTAGAGTGGAGGAGCAGGACCCTGTCAGACCCTGCACCTGTAGTGG
This sequence comes from Anomaloglossus baeobatrachus, assembly GCF_048569485.1. Lineage (NCBI taxonomy): Eukaryota > Metazoa > Chordata > Amphibia > Anura > Aromobatidae > Anomaloglossus > Anomaloglossus baeobatrachus. The sequence goes on along the minus strand of NC_134356.1, from coordinate 658,078,851 downwards.
CTGCTGGCGGGGGAGAGTGGCTACCCAGGGTGCCACCTGAAAACCACCTAGGCAGTAGCAAGAGGTGGCTGAGTGGGGACTACCGGTAGACCTAGTCCGCACGGGGAAACAGGTCCCCAGATCAGGAACCCATCTACTCGGCCTGCTAAACCTGCTGGTGAGGGTGCTGCATGTACCTCACCAAACCACACAGAACCCGCAGCATCAACAGCAACGAGGGGGCCCAAAAGGAGGATTTAGCCTGGAGCCATCTTATCCTTGGTCCACACTGCCAGCAAACGGGCCAGAAAGGGGAAAACAGCAGTTGCGACTTCCCTGGGTGATCCTTGCAATACTACAAGTAAGGAGTCACCGCAAACAAGAAAGGCTAGGAAGGCGAGTCAGCAGTCACCCCTACATCAGCCGAAGGGATACCTGGTTCCACCTGTTTCATCATATCATCGCCCGGGTTGACTCACAGCTACCATCTGAAAGTGAGTAAAAGCCCTGAAAGACATTGCTGTTTGTGTGTGAGTTCTTCTGCGACCTGTGGTTCTACACACTTACAGTGGGCCCTGGGCCAGCCTCACTTTCGGAAGGCCACAACAACTGACTGCATCTACCATCAGCCCCAGGCGTTCCCTAAACTGCAGTGGTGGTCACCTCCTGACCGCAATTACCGAGAGAGGCGTCACGATTCCCATTGAAGTTAACCTGACCTACCGGTGGCAAGAAGATTCCTATCACGTGAAGTCTCTGAAGACCCGGAGACGACCTGAAGGTTGTGGGGCAACACATATGCCATCCGGGCCTGGGGATTTGTGGCACCCCAGTGGTCCGGTTGCAAAAGCAACATTGCCCTCCTCACAGGGGGTGATGCTATGCCTGGAGGCAATAGGGGGGTCTCCCATGCTAGGCACACTAGCACTCAACACTTCCTACTCCAGTCCAGAAGGGGGAGCTCGAGAACCCGCTTTGAGGGGAGCTTTCCTAGGCATTCTGGCCTGGAGGAGAAGTTAGGAACACAGACACACACGAAAGTGAATCTAAGAGGGTAGAACAAGTCAGGAGTGGAGAGTAGACGGTCGCTGAGAAGAGAGCTGTAGCCATAGCTCCCTAAGGGACCAACGAATAGAACCAGACATCGGAGTCCAAGGCTGCGTGGGTACTAAAGTCCCTGTAGCAGAATCCGAAGGGCAGGAGTCTGCAGGTCTTCTGGCCCACAGAGTGCCCGGAGCACAGCAGCATATTAGAGCCAGGAGCCATGGTAGAAGAAGTGGCACCAGTAAAGGACTCGTGCTGCCTGCTATACAGGAGAGAACCAGAAACAACATAAGGAATAGGGTCTCAGTGTAGTTTCAAACCACAGGGACCCACAAATTACAGCGCAAGCAGGAAAGCCTACAACCCCACCTGGCTAGGTGGATCCACTCAATTGCTTCCAGGCTGACCGGACCTCCGTTACCTGCTAGACCAGTCTCCCGGGCCTGTACCATCAACTACCAAGTAACAGGTAAAGGAAACTACGGCCCCTGTGTTGTCCAGTTATTACCGGCCTCCTCATTTCTACACACCAACATTAAGTCCCTTCATCAATCACCTACTACTACCCCCATCTGCCCTCAGGCGCAGCTCTACCTGTGGAGAGCTACAGCAACCAAGCTGTGTCACCATCTGCCCCAGAAGTCCCCATCCAGCAGCGGTGGCACCTAAATTGCTGCATACCACAGGTGGCGTCACGGACTACCGTCCCCATCATCATCCTTACTTGTACTGACACTGCCAGGGTCACGGAACCAAACCTTGCTACTGCAGCGTCTCAGAAACAGAACTGCGGCCTGGTAACGAGTAACCCCCTCGGGAGCTCTTCCACTGGAACTAGGCTAGGGCAGGTGCTGGGATGGCCATCACGAGGTATGGGACCTCTTGCCCACTAGTTCAGGAACCCGGGAGGTGGGGCACCAACAGGGGAGTTAGAAGCCATCTCACACAGTAGTCAGTCAGCTCCAGGTGTAGCAAGCACCAGGTCACACTCAGGAGGAGATGAACAAAGACACAGACGGTTCGGGGCCCATGGTCTGGAGCTGGAAGCTTGACCCGGGTTGTTAGGAAAGAAGGGGGATCCCAGGGTTCATGAGGAGCGCAGAAGGTACCCGTGACCCGTTCCACAGGCCAGGAGCTGGGGTGGAGGGAAACCTTCGAAAGGTGACGCATAGAAGTGTGGCGCCCTGGACTAGCCAGGTCGTCACAGGTACTACAACACGACACCCCCACCCCGAGATAGGCACATCAGCCAGACACAAAATCCTTGTTGCCTCCCTCCAGGGGCTGATGTCCACACCAGGTGGGGTGGAGCCAGGCGGTTGGCCCCACCCACTGAGGAGTTCACAGTCCTGGAGGCGGGAAAAGGAAGTCAGACAGAGATCAGTTAGGGAAGTGGAAGAGTGGGGAGTAAAGTGGTAGTAGAGGAGCAAACTGACTGTGTCCGGGTACGTGGCCCGGGCACCCAGAGCAAGGTTGGCAGACGGTGATGGGGATGGGCGGTGGCCCGCCGGTACCGAACCGAGGAGCGAAGTGAAGCCAGCACAAACCGGCAGGGCCTGCGGACCCCGACCAGGCTTTGAGTCGCCGTTAAATAGGTCAAATCCGTCAGTCACCGGAACCCCAGGGGTTTCCTAACAGCCAGACCCGAGCGTGGTGAGCGCAGCGCCCCGCCGCCCGCGACAACTTGGCGTCACGAACAGGATCTTACCGTTCTACCGGCTGGTAGAAGTGCGCCTTGTGTCCCGCCGGCGGTGTCCGGCCGAAAAATTTCAAAATCCGCCATCTTGGGCACGAAGATTTTCCCGCTCGAGCGTCTTCTCGAGCAGTGGAGGCGCGAAAGCCGAAGCCCCGCCCCTGAAGAGGAGGTGCTGAGAAAAGACCAAGGGGGGGTGGATGGCGGCCCGCGCCCGACACCACAGCGTGGGTGGAGGTCCGGACCGTTCAGCTGAGCAGCCGCCTGCAGGTCCGAATGCACCTCCTCCTGGAGGAGTGGGAGGCCAACATGGCGGATGTGGTGGCGGCCATACGGAGACGCGAGGTAGAGGAAGTCTTGGAGGAGCGGGTAAGCGACCCACGCCCCTGTGTTCCTGCAGGATCGGTCGTCGCGGCTGAGGGGCCCGGTCTGCGCCCGGTCACCCTGCTGCCTCCCCGGCTACCCGTGTTGGCTGCTGCCGCCCCGCCACATGACCGCTACCTGCACAACCGGTAGCGGAACCTTGCCCGTCCGCCCAAGCGGACCAACCTGCAGCTGAAGTCCACAGACGCCCCGAACCGCTTCCCTGGAAGTACCCGAAGGCATCCTCCGTCTGCGAAGACTTACCGGTGGCGCCGGAAGTGACCGTGCCCAGTCCCGTCCCGGTGATCCGTCCTGTGCAGGAGGAGGCGGAGGTCAAGCGGGAGAGGACCCCTGTACCCATTCCCCACGCCTCGGCTGAGGCTGCGCCGGGTCGTTGCTGCAAGGCAGCGCCCCAGGCCATGTCACCGCGGGATCTTCCACCGAGGGCGTCAGTAGTGGGCAGTGTAGTGTAAGTCCCGCGGAGCCCGACCCGCGCGCAGGGGCAAGCAGCAGCCCCTTATTGGGACAGGGAACTCACCCCGCTGGGCCTAGAGATTGCGGAGAGGGAGAGGCGGAAGGCTGAGTTGATAGCCCGCACAATCCAAGAAAAGGAGAACCTCCGCAGAGCCACCTTCCGGGTATGGGGCCCGATCCACGAGAGGCAAGTAAGAAGATTTGACATCCGCCGGGGGTATGGATTTATTTTCGAGCCGGGCCTGGAGGCCGAGGTGTTTGTGGCCCGCTGGGACGTTAATGCCCATTTGCCAGAAGGCCACCCGGGCCGTAACTTGATCCCAGGCGATCTCGTAACGTACACGCGGCACTGTGAAGAGAGGGGCTGGTTTGCTCTGGATGCCAAGTTGAGAGGAGGCCAGGAGGCCCAAGAACCGGCCCAGTCCCCTTCTCCAGCCTGCGGTGTAGACCTGAAGTAAGGCAGCGGTCTCTCCGTTGAACCCGTTGGGACCACCAGTACCGTTACCTGTTAAATGAAAGTAATCAACCGAAGTTTTTATGAACTGAAGAAAAGAATGAAGGACCGCACTCCATCCACTGTGCAGGAATAGGATTTATTTAAACGTGCAGGGTAAAAAGCCGGGGACGCACTGTAGGCTGGCTCCCAAGCAACGTTTAAATAAATCCTATTCCTGCACAGTGGATGGAGTGCGGTCCTTCATTCTTTTCTTCAGATCATCGACACTTGGACTTTGTTTCTCTGGACGAGCACCCCCACCCAGGATATGGTAATTGACAGCCCTCCATGAGCACACATGCGTTACTACAAGGTGATATGCGGTGGTGCTGGATCACTTCTATTTTGTCAACCGAAGTTTTTACCTGATTGGCACTGTGATTGATGCGGCCGTTGCCGGCAAGTAGTCCCCGTAGGGACCCTTTGAACCGTTGCATAAGAAACTGCTTATGGACATGCCTGAGAACTTGCAGGGCACCCACAAACTGGTGGAAATGTAAATATGTTGGGCATGTTTCCGTTGCTGCCTCCAGAGAGGCTGACTTGGAGGATGGGCCTGGAGGAAAGTGATGGCCCAGGCCCGCCACTACCGCAACCGGTGGGGTCAGGGGTCCCCCATGGACGTGGGGTCCCCTGAAGTGACAGTTGGGTGCGAGACACCGTACCCGTTCCCGCTCGGGCAGCCTGGATCTGGACTGGGGTCAAGGGGTGCTGCCCACTTCTTAGGGGCAGCATCAGGGCCAGGTTGTTTGGGTGGGGGAGCGGAAGCCAACCGTTATTGATAAAAATGTGTTTGTAACGTTAAAGTACCGTGCCTCCCGTTAAGGGAAGATTTATAAATATGCTTTGTTGAATGTTTTCACATGTTTTTATATCTTTTACAGTTGAAAAATAAAACTGGTGATGGACGGGCAGCCTGCGGACGGTCTGCATCTGCATGTGGCGTCCTGGACTAGCCAGGTCGTCACAGGTACTACAACATGACACCCCCACCCCGAGATAGGCACATCAGCCAGACACAAAATCCTTGTTGCCTCCCTCCAGGGGCTGATGTCCACACCAGGTGGGGTGGAGCCAGGCGGTTGGCCCCACCCACTGAGATGTTCACAGTCCTGGAGGCGGGAAAAGGAAGTCAGACAGAGATCAGTTAGGGAAGTGGAAGAGTGAGGAGTAAAGTGGTAGTAGAGGAGCAAACTGACTGTGTCCTGGTACGTGGCCCGGGCACCCAGAGCAAGGTTGGCAGACGGTGATGGCCGTCTGCAGGAGAGGCAGATCAACGCGGAACCGTAGGACCGGGGACGGGCGGTGGCCCGCCGGTACCGAACCGAGGAGCGAAGTGAAACCAGCACAAACCGGCAGGGCCTGCGGACCCCAACCAGGCTTGGAGTCGCCGTTAAATAGGTCAAATCCGTCAGTCACCGGAACCCCAGGTGGTGGCACCCGTGGTCCCGTGTCGTGGGGGGGGGGGGGGTTGAGAGGGAGGAGAGGCACACTTCTGTCTATTTAAATACACGGCGGGCGCCAGGCATAGTGAGCTGATTAACCCCGGAAGTTCCAGCGCATGCACTTCCGGGGTCAGAGGCTCGCGGGCGCGCCAATCAGCTCACTGCCCCGTGCTGCAGCGTCCAATGCTGCAGATGACACATGCCGCGGAGGAGGACGCGACTGAAGCTGGAGCCAGCCAGAAAAGGATAATCACCAGAACAGTGCAGCGGGCACTGGAGCAGGTATGCGCCAAGGCAGAGCCTAGAATGTATGGCCACCTTACAGGTTAGTTGATGATCGTTGCAATGCCTCTTTTTGTCCACTATAATCATGCAAGGGGAGGCTGGGGGGAGAGAGGCTGAGGCTGGGGAGAGAGAGAGGCTGGGGGGGAGGCTGGGGAGAGAGAAAGGCTGGGGGGAGGCTGGGAAGAGAGAGAGGCTGGGGGGAGGCTGGGAAGAGAGAGAGGCTGGGGGAGGCTGGGAAGAGAAAGAGGCTGGGGAGGCTGGGAAGAGAGAGAGGCTGGGGGAGGCTGGGAAGAGAGAGAGGCTGGGGGAGGCTGGGAAGAAAGAGAGGCGGAGGCTGGGAAGAGAGAGAGGCTGGGGGAGGCTGGGAAGAGAGAGAGGCTGGGGGAGGCTGGGAAGAGAGAGAGGCTGAGGCTGGGAAAAGAGAGAGGCTGAGGCTGGGGGGAGGCTGGGAAGAGAGAGAGGCTGAGGCTGGGAAGAGAGAGAGGCTGAGGCTGGGGGGAGGCTGGGAAGAGAGAGAGGCTGAGGCTGGGAAGAGAGAGAGTCTGAGGCTGGGGGGAGGCTGGGAAGAGAGAGGCTGAGGCTGGGAAGAGAGAGAGGCTGAGGCTGGGGGGGGAGGCTGGGAAAAGAGAGAGGCTGAGGCTGGGAAGAGAGAGAGGCTGAGGCTGGGGGGAGGCTGGGAAGAGAGAGAGGCTGAGGCTGGGAAGAGAGAGAGGCTGAGGCTGGGAAGAGAGAGAGGCTGAGGCTGGGGGGGGAGGCTGGGAAGAGAGAGAGGCTGGGGGAGGCTGGGAAGAGAGAGAGGCTGGGGGAGGCTGGGAAGAGAGAGAGGCTGAGGCTGGGAAGAGAGAGAGGCTGAGGCTGGGGGGAGGCTGGGAAGAGAGAGAGGCTGAGGCTGGGAAGAGAGAGAGGCTGAGGCTGGGGGAGGCTGGGAAGAGAGAGAGGCTGAGGCTGGGAAGAGAGAGAGGCTGAGGCTGGGGGGAGGCTGGGAAGAGAGAGAGGCTGAGGCTGGGAAGAGAGAGAGGCTGAGGCTGGGGGGAGGCTGGGAAGAGAGAGAGGCTGAGGCTGGGAAGAGAGAGAGTCTGAGGCTGGGGGGAGGCTGGGAAGAGAGAGGCTGAGGCTGGGAAGAGAGAGAGGCTGAGGCTGGGGGGGGAGGCTGGGAAAAGAGAGAGGCTGAGGCTGGGAAGAGAGAGAGGCTGAGGCTGGGGGGAGGCTGGGAAGAGAGAGAGGCTGAGGCTGGGAAGAGAGAGAGGCTGAGGCTGGGAAGAGAGAGAGGCTGAGGCTGGGGGGGGAGGCTGGGAAGAGAGAGAGGCTGAGGCTGGGGGGAGGCTGGGAAGAGAGAGGCTGAGGCTGGGAAGAGAGAGAGACTGAGGCTGGGGGGGAGGCTGGGAAGAGAGAGAGGCTGAGGCTGGGAAGAGAGAGAGGCTGAGGCTGGGGGGGAGGCTGGGAAGAGAGAGAGGCTGAGGCTGGGGGGGAGGCTGGGAAGAGAGAGAGGCTGAGGCTGGGGGGGAGGCTGATGCTGGGGTCAGAGAGGCTGATGCTGGGGTCAGAGAGGCTGATGCTGGGGGAGGCTGGGGTCAGAGAGGCTGGTGCCGGGGTCAGAGAGGCTGGTGCCGGGGTCAGAGAGGCTGGTGCCGGGGGAGGCTGGGAGGAGAGAGGCTGGTGCTGGGGTCAGAGAGGCTGGTGCTGGGGTCAGAGAGGCTGGTGCTGGGGGAGGCTGGGGGAGAGAGGCTGATGCTGGGGAGGCTGGGGGAGAGAGAGGCTGATGCTGGGGGAGGCTGGGGGAGAGAGAGGCTGATCCTGGGGGAGGCGGGGGGAGAGAGGCTGCTGCTGGGGGAATGGGAGAGAGGGGCCAATGCTAGAGACAAGGGTTGAGGGATAGTGCAATGACAAAATCGATGGGGGGGAGTGTAAGGACTCAGAATAAGAGGGGGGCAGCATTGGGAGCTCATTATGGAGAAGGGGCAGCATGTGTGTGCTCAGTATGGAGTGGAGCAATGTAGGGGAGTCAATATCAAGAGTGGGGTAGTGTGTGTGTTTGTGTGTGTGGGCGGGGGGTCTCAGCATAAGTGCTAGTGTGGTGGTCTTAGTATGATGAGTGGGGCAGCATGGAGGTGTCATTATGGAAAAGAGTAAGGCAGCATTAGGAGCTCATGGAGAGGGGCAGTATGCATGGGACACTGTGAGGAGGGGGCAGCATGAATGGGACACTGTGAGGAGGAGGCAGCATGCATGGGACATTGTGAGGAGGGGGCAGCATGCATGGGACATTGTGAGGAGGGGGCAGCATGCATGTGATATTGTGAGGAGGGGGCAGCATGCATGTGATATTGCAAGGAGGGGGCAGCATGCATGTGACACTGTGAGGAGGGGCAGCATGCATGGGACACTGTGAGGAGGGGGCAGCAAGCATGGGACATTGTGAGGAGGGGGCAGCATGCATGGGACATTGTGAGGATGGAGCAGCATGCATTGGACACTGTGAGGAGGGATCAGCATGCATGGGACATTGTGAGGAGGGGGCAGCATGCATGGGACACTGTGAGGAGGGGGCAGCATGCATGGGACATTGTGAGGAGGGGGCAGCATGCATGGGACATTGTGAGGAGGGGGCAGCATGCATGGGACACTGTGAGGAGGGGGCAGCATGCATGGGACACTGTGAGGAGGGGGCAGCATGCATGGGACACTGTGAGGAGGGGGCAGCATGCATGGGACATTGTGAGGAGGGGGCAGCATGCATGGGACATTGTGAGGAAGGGGCAGCATGCATGGGACACTGTGAGGAGGGGGCAGCATGCATGGGACATTGTGAGGAGGGGGCAGCATGCATGGGACATTGTGAGGAAGGGGCAGCATGCATGGGACATTGTGAGGAGGGGGTAACATGATGTGAGGTCAATGTGCAGATCATATTTCATAATCGAGGAAGGTGTGGGTGGGTATAATTTATAAGGGAGGGCAGTGTGTAGTTTATTAGGGGCAGTGTGACAGTCACAGTATATAAGTGGGGACGGTGGTGTGGGAATATTTTATACTCATGCTATGTTTTGATGTGCCTGTGGTGATCCCCATTGGGGGGGGGTCAGTGCCCTTCATTTCTCATTTATCCTTTTTAAAGTGTTTTACAGAGTAGATCTGCCTTAAACAGATGTCGTGTGCGAAAACTCAGTTTTACGTTGTCACTAAGGGCGCGCGACCACTTAAAGTGCCTAGGGCAGCACGAAGGCAAAATACAGCCCTGACTACCACCAACATCCTCCCTGGGGCCAAGCTCTGCCTGTGGAAAGCTGCAACACCTGAGCTGCATCCCCATCCGCCCCAGCAGAGAGAGACTTCCTGAAGCGGAGGCTAATACTGGCCGCACACCACAGGTGGCGTCACGAACAATTACTTCCATCATCCCCACCCCCATCTTTATTGACACCACCGGGGTCACGGAACCGGGCAAGGCCACTGCGGCGACCTAGTAGAAGAACCGCAGCCTGGTGACGGGTAACCCCAGACCCTGTGGGCACATCATAGTTAAAGTCCCCCATAATGATGACTTCTTCCTGATCTGTTGCCTCATCTATTTGTTTTATGAGAATATTTTCTGCCGCTTCCATTATATTTGGAGACTTGTAACAAACCCCTATCAGTATTTTATTATTCTTTTTCCCTTTGCTTATCTCAGCTCATAGGTACTCTACATTTTCAGTAGCCTCACTTATATTATGACGTAGGATGGGTTTTCCGGATGATTTTACTTATAAATTGTAGTGCTCGGTCCCGGTCCGAGCGTGGTATCTGTGACGCCCTGGCAAAACCAGGTAGTCACACAAGAGGCCCCCGCATAACACCTTCCCTCACCTAGGTTACACACAGCCGACCTGAAACCATAGTCACCCCCCTTAGGGCAAGACAGGTGTGACGCCCTGGACCCCAGGGGTCACAGGTCACTACACAACATCCTACACCCCCCTTCCCTGGACAGGTCACACCAGTCACACATGAAACCCTTGTTGCCACCCTCCAAGGTTGATGTCCACACCAGGTGGGGCGGAGCCAGGTGGTTGGCCCCGCCCACCGAGGAGTTCACAGACCTGGAGGTGGGAAAACACAGTAGTCAGTCGGAGAGTCCCGTTGTGGGCAGTAGAGTGAGTGAGGAGTGAAAACTGTGGGTGTCTGGGTTGGAGCCCAGGCACAACCAGCAAGGTCGGCAGACGGTGGTGGCCGTCTGCAGGAGTTGGTGAAGGTCAGCGGAACCGTAGGACCGGGGTCGGGCGGTGGCCCGCTGGTACTGAACCGGGGAGCCGATTGGAGCCAAGCACCAGGCAGGGTACTCAGACCCCGACTAGGCTTAAAGCCAACCTTTAGTCAAATTTTCTGATTGCGGTCTGGACCTCAGGGGTTCATTCCCACCCAAGTCCCGATTGAAGGCAACAGCCCAACCGTTCTGGATAAGTGCCACCGCCAAGGGCCAGAGATCCAAAGGGCCAGCGTCTGCGGGCAAAAGGGCTCCTCCGGCACGTATACGTCAGGGAGCGGACTCCCAGTGCCCAGGCATTGGAGTTAAGACACAAAACACAGGTGCAGGGAAACGACAGCCACCATCAACCCATCCAGGGAGAACACCGCAGCCGGCTGCGGGCCCCCGTCCATCCAGCTGTTTGGTTTACCAGAGACTCTGTCCATCTGTGTCTGAGTGAGTACACCATTGCCATCCGGCACCGCGCTATGCTGCACCGCAACCCTGCACCCTGCGAACCCCATCCAACGGGAACCCATCCTCCTACCGGGCCCCGGGACCAACCGCCCCTACCCACGGAGGGGTCAACACCTAGCTGCTCCCCCGCCATCGCTCCCGGGAACCCCGTCACCAGCAGCGGGTGGTGCCCACCATCACCACAACCCGTGGATGGCGTCACGAACTCTATATCTATCCCAAATCCAAATTCCTCCCCTTTTCACTCATGGGCGAGGAGCGCTCCTCGAGCTCCGGGTCCGGCCCGCTCGAGCCACCAAGGAGAAGGCACCGGATCCGAGCGCGATCTCCCCGAGCAGCCCCCGCGACGGGGAAGCTGGCCCCCCACCCCCGACACAGGCACACCAGTGGGCGGGACCAGGTGCTTAGGGAACGCCCACCAAGGGGTCTAGACAGCCCAGGGCGGGAAAACAAGCAGTGAAGCTTCAGTGGAGTTTTGAGTTCAAGTTGAGAGGAGTGTGGGCTGTAGCTAGGTGTAGATCCAGCAGAGAGTTCAAGTTGAACGGTGCCAGGGTCGGAGCCCTGGTACCTTGGCTAGGTGTTAGACTGTGGTCTCCGTCAGCAGGAGACGGGAAGATGGCTCGGCAGATCCGAGGAGGATCGGAGAAGGGTTGGAGCCCACCGGTACTGACACCAAAGACCCGACCGGAAACCGTGCACAGAGTGGGTACTAGGACCCTGAAGCCAGGACCAAAACCAGCAGCCTAGCTAATTAACCGATTGAGGGCAGGATTACAGGTCCTGTCCCAACCAAAGTCCCGAAAGAAGACAACCACCCACAGAGAGGGATAGGGCAACCGCCAGGGCCCATAGAGCCCACGGGTCAGCGTCTGTGGGCACGGCTGCTTGGGCGCACAGAAAGCCAGGAGCAGACTCCTGAGTTCCAAACCAGGCAGCCGACAATACACAAAACAGTGCAGAGGAAAAAACAGCGACCACCAGCCGGGGTGAGCGGACCAGAGTACAACCGGCCGCGGTGGTCAGCCATCAGTACCTTGGTTTACCAAAAGACTCGTGTGATTCATTCAATAGTGAGTAACCAACTATCCCCTGGTCCATCTCGGCGTGCAAGCCCCTGCCGTCGCCATACCCTGCACAGAGACACTGGGTCCCGGGGCAACCATCCCTACCCACGGAGGGGTTAACATCCGGCTGCCATTACATCTCCTCCGGGTATCCCACAACAGCAGTGGTGGTGTCCCACTTCACCACACACCGTGGGTGGCGTCACAGACATTCTACAATCAATCCCGTACAAATACGTCCCCCTTTTATTCGGAGTGACCATGAGATCCCGGGTCTGGGGAAACCCTCGAGCCGTACTGTAGGCCCCGGATCCGAGCAGCGCCGGCTGCTGGCACGGGGGCGGCACCCCACCACACATAGCCGCTCCCAGGCTCCGGCAGGGGCGTACTCCCTCTCACATGTCCGCAGTACCTCTCGCTCCTCTCCTGCCCCGTGGTCTGCCATGGTCTCTTCCTGCTTCCAGGCAGCACACAGTCCTTCTGTGAGTGCCAGTAGGGTGCATGCGCGGTCATGACCACTTTCTTAAAGGGCCGTCATCCCATTAACCAGAAACTATCCCGAGGTCACCTGTTACCTTAAAGGTATTTAAGACCTCTTCCCCTTACAGGAGACGCCTGAGCAAATAAGGGTAATGGAATATGTACATTAAACTACTTAAGTTGAGACGATACAGTAGTTTAATGTACATATCTCTTTACCTTTATTTTCATGTACTCTCTTCAGGTTTATGCCTGTAATTTCACCTTTTACTCGCACCTTCTCAGGAATTACACTAAATCCAACAAAAACGCTACCTTCAGGTAAACTCCAAGTGTTTAATTTATCATTATGACCACACATCTCTACCCAGATACATTCACTTTTCCCGGACCCTACCTCCCTCTAGTGAGTGCAGTAGTATTTATATTTTATTGTTATAAACCCTGACAGGTTTACGCAGACCCTGCCTACTACATGCAGCTCCTATTAGATCCAGCACTATAACAACCAACCCCCATCCCCATTGTTGAGCGCTAGTGTCCATCCTTAAAACATTATTAGTGCGTTGCTAGTTTTCAGGTCCCTGTACGTTACTGTGTCTAGTTCTGCTAGTGAGTCCTAGTGCCAGTCTCATGTGCCTAATCTCTGTCTCGTCCTAGAGCCTGTTCTCTACCACCAACTGCCATGTCTGAGCCACTATCTCCGTGTTGCCACATCTGAGCCAGTACCTCCATACTGCCACGTCTGACTCACCACCTCTGTGCTGCCACGTCTCAGCCTTCATGCTGCTACATCTGAGCACACCAGTGTGATGCCCTGGCCTATCAGTTCATCACAGGGTATTGTGCAATCTGCCCTTCAGCACAGTATCCAAGTCCTCCTTGGTTACGGATCCCTGTTCTTTGGTGTTGCTAAAATCAGAGCCAATCAAAACCCTAGGAACACTTTGCACCACACCCACCAGACACACCATTGGGGGGCCTGAAGGGAATAGGGCCACCCAATTGGGGGGGGTTGGTTGGGGAAAGTGAAAAAGTGAGAGGAGAAGTGAAAGGGAGTGGAAGGAGTAGGAGGTAGAGTGTGACTCTCTGAGAGGGAGAGGTCACCGGTTCGGAGAAGGGCTCCTGAAGTCTACTAGGTGGCAGATGTTGGTCTGGGCCTGTTAGGAGCTGGAACCCCGGTCGCAGGGGATAGTGTCAAGGGGCACGGATTGCCAAGGAGAGCAGCCGGCGGCCTTGAGCCATCTCCGAGCAGGGGCCAGGGCACGACGGGGTGTGCGGATCCTAGGCCGGGAAGTAGCTTCAAGCGTCCTGGTAATTTACCTGACGGGGGTGAAATCTTCAAAATTCATCCCTCACCCGCTCCAAAATTGGGGTACTAATGTACCGCCCTGAGAGGGGCTCCGCTTGCCGGGCCGAGCCGATCGAGGTCCGGGCTCGGGTTGTCGGTGGCTTGAGCGCCTCCGGACTGGGGGCCACGTCGCTCTGTTAAGGGGAGGCAGTGGGGTGGTGGTGTGGGACGAGGTCTGCAACCAAGGGCCGCGTTGTCGTTGTATGGGTCGTGACGCCACCCACGGGTCGTGGTGACAGCATGCATCACCGGTGCGGCTGGAGTGAAGGGGGCTCCCGGGATTGGTGTTGAAGGCACAGCCTGGATGTTAGCCCCTCCGTGGGTAGGGGTGGTGTGTCCCGGGGCCCGGCGGGGCGGGCGATGATGTTGTCGGGGTGTATGGTGCCGTACTGCGGTGTGGTGTTGTGCCCGGATGGCACTGGTGTACTCACTATTAATTCACACTCAGAGTCACTGGTAAACCAAAGTTCGGGTATGGTCGGGTCCCGCAGCTGGCTGCTTGTGTCCCTTGTGAGGCTGATGGTGGCCCCTTTCCCTTGCACCTCTTGTTGTGGTTTTCGGCTCCCCTGCCTGGGCAGTGGTAGCCCGCTCCCCGGCGTTTAGCTGCCGGAGGAGCCTTCGGTTACCCGCAGGCGCTGGCCCGTCGGATGTTTGGCCCTTGGCGGTGGCTCTCACCCGGTATCGGTGGGCTGTTGCCTTCTTTCGGGACTTTGGGTGAGGATGAACCCGTGAGGTCCAGACTGCAATCAGTTAATTTGCCTATACTCAGTGTCTTCTAAGCTAGGACGAGGTCTGAGTACCCGGTTTCTGGTGCTCCGGTAAACGGTTGACTCCCCGGTTCAGGGCCAGCGGGCTCCAACCCAGGCCCGGTGCCTACTGTTCCGCCGGTTGCTATACTGGTACTCCTGCAGGCAGCCACTACTTCCTGTCACTGTCACTGTACAACTTAAACACTCTTTGTATTTCATGCCTCAGGACAGTAGTCTCCTCGGTGGGCGTGTCTTTCTGCCTGACTCCGCCCACCTGTTGTACCCTACTTGCCCTGAGGGATGCATCAGGTCTCCCATTCGGGTGACTGGTGTGTGTGTAATGTGGTAGGTGTTGTTACCTGTGACCCCTGGGGTCCAGGGCGTCACATTTCCCCTTGGTTTAATGCAGACCGTCCGCGGGCTGCCCGACCAACTCCGGTTTATTTTTATTTTTATTTTTTTAACTGTAAAAATGGTAAACATTTACAATTATAATAACATTTTCACAAACTATGGTTACTGAAGGTCTTCCCATAACGGCAGGCATTTTACTTTAACGTTGCATAACTTTATTAACGGAACGGGTTCATGTCCTTCCGCCTTTCCCACCCAAACAACCTAGCCTTGATGCTGCCCCTAAGAAATGGGCAGCACCCCTTTTCCTCAGTCCGGAAACAGGAACATGGCCAGATCACCCAGGCGGGAACGGGTACAGTGCGGCGCACCCGGGCAGTTGTCAAAGGACTCCCCGGAGGATGGTCACCGGTCCCAGTGGTGACCGGACCCCAGCCTGCTCTGCTGCGGGTCCTACCTCCAATCTGCCTCTCCGGAGGCTAACGGAACGGGAAGGCAAGTAAAGGGGGCAGGATGGGGCAATATTTACAAGCCCAATAGTTTTTGGGTGGCCGACAAGTCCACGGCCTTGTCCATGAGCAGTCACTCACGCAACTGGGGTTAAACGGGAATTAACATAAGTCCCAACGGGGACTGTGAACATGGAAGCCGGGATCCGCTACCAGATCAGCATCCTTCTGCTTTGAGGAGCAATCTCATGGCACAGCTGCCGTGGCTGCCGCTCCCAGTACGGAGTGTCAGCTGCCTGCTCCGGGTCAGCCGGTGTGGGGGATGGGCCCAGCCGGAGTCCCTCTGTGCCGGCTACGACCGGCACCTTCAGCAGTGAGGGGCTCCGCTGTGATGTGGCCTGCTCTGCCGCTTGGCAGCTACATCCCCGCCGTGCCTCATCCGAGGCTGGGTGTCTGGGAGCGGTTAACGTGACTTGCGGTGCTGGCGTCTAATCGAGGATCGCCTCCGTTGCGGCCAGGCGGACTGCCGGAGCCGTCGTCATCTCCGTCGCGGCTGGGATGGAAGCCATGATGGGTGCCAGGGCGGTGACAAAGGTAAGGCCCGGAGGCCCCAAGTCTGGGCCATCTCCCACAGACGCTGCGGGCTCCGCTACCGGTGGCAGAGGTAACGGGTCGGTCGGGGCGGTGGCCGCGGGCTGGGGCAGTGAGGGAGGTGGCGTGGTGGATAGCAGCAGGCCGGGCCCCTCAGCCGTATTGACCGATCCCTCAGGGACATAGGGGCGGGGGTCGCTTACCCGCTCCTCTGAGACCACCTCCACTTCGGATGCCCGCACGGTTGCGCCCAGGTCCTTTTACTCCGACGTTCACTCCGCCATCATGGAGTGGACCTTGGCCTGGAGCTCCTGGCACATCTTGCTACTGGGTCCAGGAACGTGTTGCGGCAAAGTCCTGGCGTCCCTGCACTCTGCGGCGCTAGTTACATGCCGCCATTCTTCACCCGCTTCCCCCTTGGTTTTCTCTCTCCACTCCTCCTTCGGGGGCGGGGCTTCACCTTCGTGCCTTCACTGCTCGGGGAAGACGACTCGAGCGGGAAACTTTTGCGCCAAGATGGCGGAACTTCAACTTTTTCGGCAGGACGCCGCTGACGGATACTTCTAAGGCGCACTTACACAGGTAAGTGGACTGTCCGTATCCTGTTTGTGACGCCAGAAGAGTCGATGTGTACCGCTGTGAGAGGGGCTTGGCCACTCCGCTTGCCGGGCCGAGACGCTCGAGGTCCGGGCTCGGGTTGTCGGTGGCTCGAGCGCCTCCGGACCGGAGGCCACGTCGCTCTGTTAAGGGGAGGCAGTGGGGTGGTAATGTGAAGGGGGCTCCCGGGATCGGTGTTGAAGGCACAGCCTGGATGTTAGCCCCTCCGTGGGTAGGGGCGGTGTGTCCCGAGGCCCGGCGGGACTGGCGATGATGTTGTCGGGGTGCAAGGTGCCGTACTGCGGTGTGGTGTTGTGCCCGGATGGCACTGGTGTACTCACTATTAATTCACACTCAGAGTCACTGGTAAACCAAAGTTCGGGTATGGTCGGGTCCCGCAGCCGGCTGCTTGTGTCCCTTGTGAGGCTGATGGTGGCCCCTTTCCCTTGCACCTCTTGTTGTGGTTTTCGGCTCCCCTGCCTGGGCAGTGGTAGCCCGCTCCCCGGCGTTTAGCTGCCGGAGGAGCCTTTGGTTGCCCGCAGGCGCTGGCCCGTCGGATGTTTGGCCCTTGGCGGTGGCTCTCACCCGGTATCGGTGGGCTGTTGCCTTCTTTCGGGACTTTGGGTGAGGATGAACCCGTGAGGTCCAGACTGCAATCAGTTAATTTGCCTATACTCAGTGTCTTCTAAGCTAGGGCGAGGTCTGACTACCCGGTTTCTGGTGCGCTGGTAAACGGTTGACTCCCCGGTTCAGGGCCGGCGGGCTTCAACCCTGGCCCGGTCCCTACCGTTGCGCCGGTTGCTATACCGGTACTCCTGGAGGCGGACACTACTGTCTGCCTGCCTGACGTTACGGAGATCCCAGGCTCCAACCCGGGTCCCTGACAGCTCTGCTCCTCCACACCTCCTGTCACTGTCACTGTACAACTTAAACACTCTTTGTATTTCCTGCCTCAGGACAGTAATCTCCTCGGTGGGCGTGTCTTTCCGCCTGACTCCGCCCACCTGGTGTGCCCTACTTGCCCTGAGGGAGGCATCAGGTCTCCCTTTCGGGTGACTGGTGTGTCCTCACAAGGGATGGGGGTGTGTGTGTAATATGGTAGATGTTGTTACCTGTGACTCCTGGGGTCCAGGGCGTCACACTGGTGCACCGATGGGATAGGACTTTTCCCACAAGTACAGTCTATCAAATCCCAAGCGTGAACCCTGAGAGGAAGCTCACTCCGTTAGCCATACGGGTGAACGGGACCCGATTAGTTCCACACTATAGGGTCCAACAGTGAACAAGGTGCCACAGAAAAGGTCACAGGCTAACAAGCAACACCAAGGGCACGGATCCAAGCGTGCTCCCTCCTGGCTGCAGCGGTGCTCAGAATTCTGGTTTACAAGCTGTCGGTGTCAGTATTCTTGGACTGAGTGAGTACGCAGTAAAACCCTTTCCTCCCCAATGGCACCCCTTCACTACCGTCATTGGGCCCCAGGGCACAACCCCCTAGCCACGGAGGGGTTAAACACCTTGCTGCCATACCACCGCCACCGGGCTCCCCAACAGCAGCAGTGGTACTCCACCTTACCACGCAGCGTGGGTGGCGTCACAACTTCCTAATCCCCTGTACATAATCCCCCTCTTTAAATTTGAGTGTCCGCACTAACCCCCGGGTCCGGAGACCCCTCGAGCCACCGCGGTTCCGGATCCGAGCGGCTCAGCCGCTGAGACAGGGGCGATACACCAGCACTGGACATTAAGAGACTATACTCATCCGTATGAGCCGATCACCACTGGTTTCTGGCAGCCGTGCATTTAGGCCACCTGTGTGCCAGACAGCACTTGTATAGGGGTTTGCTACTGGTTGCTCCTTCACGGGGAGTCTGGTGTACAGCCCAGTGGGTCCACTCCCAGACGCTCGCTGCTCCTTGGCGACCGTAACATTTATGCCCACTTCCACCTCGCTTATTGGTATGGTCATTCCTGATCAGACTATTTACCAGTCATAGTCCTCATCATGCCAGGCCTCCATTATCCCCACTATATCTTAATTTTTTTTTCCAACAAATATAATTTTAATTCCTCCAATATTGTCGGTGAGGCATCTGCCTTTAGTGTACATGTCGCGGGCGGGGAGGAGGCCGCCGCTGCGCTCTCGCTAACGCTCGGGTCCGGCGCTGCTGCTCGGTGGCTTGAGCGGTGGGCCGGATCCGGGGACTCGAGCGGCGCTCCTCGCCCGTGAGTGAAAGGGGAATAGTTTTCTGGGGTTTAGGAAGTCGGTCCGGGTCGCCACCCACGGTTTGTGGTGAGGTTGGGGACACCACCGCTGCTCTGGACGGGGATCCCGGGAGCGATGACAGGGAGCAGCCGAGATGTTTCTCTCCCCTCCGTGGGTAGGGGATTTTGGTGGTCCCGGGGCCCGGTGATGGTGACTGAAAGGTGGATGGCGGGGTTTGGTGAGGTGCAGGGTCGCGGGGGCAGCGCGGTGCCAGACGGCACGGTGGTACTCACTCAGCCAATAACGTAGACGGAGTCTCTAGTAAAACAAACGGCTGGAGCAGCCAGCTGCGGTGGTCACTCCCGGTAGGTTGGCGGTGACTGCCTCTCCCTGCACCTGTGATGTGTTTTCGGCTCCGATGGCTTCCCACCGGTAGCCCGCTCCCCTGCGGTGTGTTTGCCAGAGGAGGCCCTTTTTGCCCGCAGGGTCTGGCCCTGGGAACTCTAGCTGTGGCGGTAGCTGTATTTCCCTTCACGGTTGAGCGGTTGCCTTCAGTCGGGTCTTTGCTGCTGGTAAACCCCGGAGGTTCCCGTCGCTGACGGATTTGACCGGTTTAACGGCGACTCCAAGCCTGGTCGGGGTCCGTAGGCCCTGCCGAATGGTGCTGGCTTCTCTTCGCTCCCCGGTTCGGTACCGGCGGGCCACCGCCCGTCCCCGGTCTTTACGGTTATGCGTCAATCGGCCTCTCCTGCAGACGGTCACCACCGTCTGCTAATCTTGCTGTAGGTGTCCGGGCCACGTACTCGGACACGGTCAGTCTGCTCCACTACCACTTCACTCCTCTCTTTTCACTTTCCCTCACCGTTCTGACTTCCCTTTTCCTGCCTCCAGGACTGTGAACTCCTCAGTGGGTGGGGCCAACTGCCTGGCTCCACCCCACCTGGTGTGGACATCAGCCCCTGGAGGGAGGCAACAAGGATTTGCGTGTGTGACTGATGTGCCTAACCGGGGTGTGGGGTGTGTTGTTGCAGTACCTGTGACGTCCTGGCTTGTCCAGGGCACCACATTCCCCCTTGGTTAAACGCAGACCATCCGCGGGCTGCCTGTCCATCACCGGTTTTATTTTGTAACTGTATAAAAAGGGGGGAAAACATATAAAACATTTAAACATAAGCATATTATAAATCTTCCCTTGCGGGAGGCACTTTCTTAAACTTTCTTTCCCAAACAACCTGGCCCTGATGCTGCCCCTAAGAAGTGGGCAGCACCCCTTGCCACAGTCCATCACCAGGCTGCCCGAGCGGGTACGGTCCCTTTCAGGGGACCCACGTCCATGGGGGACCCCTGAACCCCGGAGGATCGCCACCGGTTACGGTAGTGGCGGGCCTGGGCCATCCCTTTCCTCCAGGCCCATCCTCCCAAATCAGCCTCTCTGGAGGCGATCACGGAATAAAGCAAATATTATTTACATGCCACAAGTTTGTGGTTGCCCTGCAAGTTCTCAGGCGTGTCCGTAAGCAGTTTTTTACGCAAACGGTGCAGAAAGTCCCTACGGGGACTAGTTGCCGGCAACGGCCGGTTCAATCACGGTTGCAAATCAGATAAACTTCGGTTGATTACTTTTCTTATCATTCGGTTACTTATTCATTTACTCACTTAACAACGGTACTGGTGGTCCCAAACGGGGACAACTTGCAGCGGAGGACCACTGCCTCACTTCAGGTCCACCCCAGAGACCGGGGGAGGGGGCTGGGCTGGTGCTTGGGGCCCCTGGCCTCCTCTCAGCCTAGCGTCCAGGGCAAACCAGCCCTTCTCCCCACAGTGCCGCGTATATGTGACGAGGTCACCGGGGAGCAGGTTGCGGCCTGGGTGGTCCTCCGGCAGGTGGGCATTCACGTCCCTTCGGGCCACAAAAACTTCGGCCTCCAGGCCCGGCTCAAAGATGAATCCGTATCCCCTGCAGACATCAAATCTCCTCACTTGCCCCTCATATCTTGGGCCCCGTACCTGGAAAGTGGCTCTGCGGAGGCTCTCCTTCTCCTGGATGATGCCGGCTACCAGCTCCGCCTTCCTCACACCTCACACAGCAGTTTTTAATTGCAATGAGATGACACACAGTTAGGATCATAGAGCTAGGGACCCCAATATAGAGATATACCTTGACGAGGTTTTGGGGCTCAGTTACATTGATCAATGCGATTGCTAAATATCTCCTTTTTCCTAATATTCATGGCAGGTATGTGTCGCGGGCGGAGGAGGGGATGCCGCGCTCTCCCACTGCTCAGGTCCGGCTGCGGCTGCAGCTGCTCGGTGGTGGCTCGAGCTGTGGGCCGGATCCCGGGGACTCGGGCGGCGTTCCTCGCCTGTGAGTGAAAAGGGGATTGATTTTGGGGATGTATTGTCCGTGACGCCACCCACGGTTGTGGTGAAGTTGGTGACACCACCGCTGCTCTGGACGGGGATCCCGGGAGCGATGACAGGGAGCAGCGTTGATGTTAGTTCTCCCCTCCGTGGGTAGGGGGTTTGGTTGTCCCGGGGCCCGATGATGGGGTAGGGATGGATGGCAGGCGGGTTACGGGGCCTGGCGAGGTGCAGGGTCGTGGGGGCAGCGCTGTGCCGCACGGCACGGTGGTACTCACTCAGCCAATGATGAGGACACAGTTCTTGGTAAAACACACGGCTGGATGGACGGGTCCCATAGGCGGCTGCGGTGTTGTTTCTCCCGGCAGGTTGATGGTGACTGCCTTTCCCTGCACCTATGTAGTGTAGTGGTTCCAATGGGTTCCCACCGGTAACCCGCTCCCCAGCTTGGATATGGGCTGAAGGAGCCCCTTTTGCCCGCAGGCTCTGGCCTTGGGAACTTTAGCCTTGGCGGTGACTGTGTTTCCCTCTCTCGGTTGGACGGTTGCCTTCTTTCGGGACTTGGCTGCTGGGAAACCCAGGAGGTTCCCTTCACTAACGGATTTGACAAATTCACTTCCTGAAGGGGGTGGGATGTTCGGTGTCACAGCGACATCACACAGCGGCCGGCCAATAGAAGCGGAGGGGCGGAGGTAAGCGGGACGTAAACATCCCACCCACCTCCTTCCTTCCGCATAGCCGGCGGGAGCCGCGGGACGCAGGTAAGCTGTTTTCATCATTCCTGGGGTGTCACACAGAGCGATGTGTGCTGCCCCGGGTACGATGAACAACCGGCGTAAAGAAAAATAACGACTTTTTAAAAATGAGCAATGTGTCAACGATACATGATTTGTGAACGTTCTGTGTCGCTTGTAGGTGTCACACGGGACGACGTCATAAACAATTCTGGATGTGCGTCACGAAAACCGTGACCCTGACGACATATCGCACGATAGATCGTCTCGTGTGACGCCCGCATTAGAGTGCAACTGTATCCTACATTTGGTCTATCTAATGAGGAACTAATTAAGAAATGGGAGTCAGCTGCCACTACTTGCTCTATAGCATTTATTCAAATTATAAATGAAATAAATAACCAACTTTTGGAAGATTTGGATAAAGAGATAGATCAGCTACAGACTCAAATGATGACAGAAGCTTCAAAAGAGAATTTGGACAAGTTCTACAGTGACCTTGATAAAGATCTGGAAACATGGGAGAAAGAGATTAGTACTGTAAAAAAGAAAAAATATCTGAGAGATATAAATGATTACGAGAATCACAATATTTTTCGCTGGCAACAACGAGGTGGTGAATCTAAGGACAAAAAATTGCTAAACAGTCCTTCAAATTCATCTCTATCCTCCCTTTCCAGAAGTATTGCCTCTATCAATGATACACATCGTATAACCGACGATGGAAGTGTAAGAAATACCAGAAATGGCGGTAAAAGGAAGTTTCAGGAATCAAATAATAGGCCAAATAAGAACAGATGGGCCTTTTGGCAATAAGGTAATTAACTTATCTTCACATGAATTATCTCCTATACATATTAAAATACTGGAAAAAGGGTTTACTTTCTCTCCTGATAACTCTGTGGATGTTTTCACAGCAATAAAGGATGTTCATTTATTCGCTCGAAAAATTCAATTGAAAAAATACCATACTAGAATGGATGGAGAAAATGTATTTGAAACAGAAGAAGAACAACAAGTCGTAGAGATTTTGGAATCATTGCTTGAGGAAGAATCCGGCGATGCAGTAAGTACGTTTCCAAATCATCTTTTTAATAAATCAAAAAAATGTCCACCTTTAAATGCATGTCCGTCTATTGACATTTTTGTTAAGATGGTTTTATCTGATATGGAGAAACTTAATGCGAGAAAAAATCTAAATAAGAATATCAGTATAGATGAGAGAAAAGCTCTCAAAGAAATGCAAATGTGGAATGACGTTGTATTTAAAAGGGCAGACAAAGGTGGAAATTTGGTGATTTGGCCAAACGACCTCTATGAGAGACAAGCATTTAAGCTTCTCTTGGATGGAAACTGTTACCGGAAACTAACAAGCAATCCTTTACCCTCTTTTTAATCTGAATTATGTAGGATTATCAAAACAGCTTATGAGGAGAATATTATTCCTAAAAAATAAAGAGATACCATTTGAGCAATCAAACCGAAGATGTCAACTTTTTATTTGATTCCTAAACTCCATAAAAACCCGACTGACCCCCCAGAAAGACCTATCGTGGCGGGCATAGGAAACTTATGTGTGATAATATGTCAATTTATTGACCATTATCTCAAGCCAATTGTAACTGAACTGCCATCATACATTAAAGTTACAAATGCGGCATTGGGAAGACTAGACAATCTCCAATTTGACACTAATATGATCATGGTGACAGCAGACATAGAGTCTTTATATATGTCAATCAGGCACACAGATGGCATTAAAGCAGTTGAAAGTTTCCTTCTAATGAGTAATATTGAGCTGCCACTTTGTGAACTAATTTTGACTCTACTGCAAATTATCCTTACTCATAATTGCTTCATTTTTAAAAATCAAACATACCTCCAATTACAGGGTGCAGCAATGGGGGCGTCTTGTGCGCCCTCATATGCTAACCTGTTTTTGGGGGCATGGGAAAGAGAAATATTTCATAACGATAACTATCCAGGGACGCAGAAAATCCATAACTGGATAAGGTACATCGACGACGTCTGGTTTATATGGGAGGGTTCTCCCAAAGAACTGGACGAGTTGATGATGAAGCTTAATGACTTATTCTCATGGTAGAGAGGTGAACTCTCACACCCAACATCATTAAAACGCGGAATACCCATTGGGCAATTTCTGCATATTAAAAGAATTTGCTCTACTGAAGAAACCTCTGAAAATCAGGGTTTAGGGAACGTGGCTATGGACATAGACAGATACGTCGAGGCTATCAACGAGCAAAAAATACACCTAGGAATTAACTCCTATATTGTGATGTGAAAAAGGAATCAAATCCAGAAGTAAGACTAATTACAACTTTTAATAACCAATGGAATGCCTTACGAGGAATTATCCAGAAACACTGGAATATTCTTCAAATGGATCTCTCCATTCAAAAAATTATACCGAAAAATCCATTAATCACAGCTAGAAGATCTAGAAATATAGGTGATATGTTAGTGAAAAGCCACTATCAACCCCAAAACGACAAATTAATATCGGATAAGAACCAACTACAAGGATTTTTTCCCTGCAGAAATTGCAAGGCTTGTGCAAATCTGGATAGGGGCAAAGAATTTAAGGATGCAGAAAACTACTTATAAAATCAAAGGCTTACTAACATGTGCATCCAAGGGTGTCATTTATCGGGCTCAATGCCCATGTGACAAGATCTATGTAGGGAGGACTACTAGAGAACTACGAGTTTGAGTTAGAGAACATGTCAGGGATATCGAAAAAACAAAAACTAGGACTAATTTTGAACATCTAAAAACTATACCTAGACATTTCTTGAAATATCATAACTCTAACCCTAAGGGCGGCTTTGCACACTACGATATCACAGGTGCGATGTCGGTGGGGTCAAATTGAAAGTGACACACATCCGGCATCGCATGCGACATCGTACTGTGTAAAGCCTAGATGATACGATTAACGAGCGCAAAATCGTCGTAATCGTATCATCGGTGCAGCGTCGGCGTAATCCATAATTACGCTGACGCGACGGTCCAATGTTGTTCCTCGTTCCTGCGGCAGCACACATCGCTGTGTGTGAAGCCGCAGGAGCGAGGAACATCTCCTACCGGCGTCACTGCGGCTTCCGTAGGATATGCGGAAGGAAGGAGGTGGGCAGGATATTTACATCCTGCTCATCTCCGCCCCTCCGCCGCTATTGGCCGCCTGCCGTGTGACGTCGCTATGGCGCCACACGACCCGCCCCCTTAGGAAGGAGGCGGGTCGCCGGCCAGAGCGACGGTCGCAGGGCAGGTGAGTGCGTGTGAAGCTGGCGTAGCGATAATTTTCGCTACGCCAGCTATCACACGATATCGTACCTGCGACGGGGGCGGGGACAATCGCGTGCCACATCGCAGCATCGGCTTGCGATGTCGCAACGTGCAAAGCCCGCCTAAGGATCTGAGGGTCATGGGAATAGATCAAATATCTTTGGAATGTAGAGGAGGTGATTTGTTTAAAAGTCTAGCCCAAATTGAAAGCCGCTGGATATATTAATTAAATTCCGTTAAACCAGTAGGTCTCAATGAGAATTTCAACTTTAGTTCCTTCCTATAAAATTATACAACTATATATTGAGCATTTTTATGGGGGGGGGGGGGTTTACACAGGGTGGGTGTTTTTAGATAATATAATTATTGGTTATTAATTTTGTTTGTTTATATTTTTTATAGTATTATATCCTTTGGACTGAAGACCAAATGAATTCTCTTATAACAGAAAATATATATGCCGATCATATATGAATTAAAGAAATACTGGAATAAGAGAGAAATAAGGAGATAAAAAATGAAACGATATCATGGAATAAAAAATATATATATATATATTTTTTTTATTATGTTATACATCCTTGTAAGATATATTGTTGTATTATCTGCTTTGGACATGTTTTTTATACAAACCTTAATGTCACTGACTTCGTTAGAAAGTACCAATTGATCATTATTTTTTTTTAATATATATGGTATTATGTATACTGATACTCATGAGAGTCCCTTTACCACATATAAAAATTCTATTAATTAGTATATCCACTTATACACATTTCTAATTAAAAATATTTAAAAATATTTTTTTTCTAAAAAAAAGTATAAATTATAAAAATTAATAAAATATATATATCACTAATTTAAATATTATTGTTCCACAGTAAATATTAAATATTATTGAGCACTTTATATCACTATACATATTAACACTAATATTATTTTGCACATGTCACTTTATTCATCTTTGGATATTCATGTTCATATGTATGTATATGCGCAATTATATATGGATATATGCTTGTTTTATATCCTTTTATTAAGTTTATAAAATATTTTCAGATATGAATATTGATTTATTATATTATTTTGTTATATTATTCACAATTACCATGCGATGTCAGTTTAATGTGTGCTCTGCAATACACTGCTCCTGCGCTGTTACTCAGCAGCTGTATGGAGCTTGCGTTCCAGGTCTCATACTTGAACTCTAGATTGAGAACGAGACTAGGAATTTAGACCAAATACCGCTCTGCATTAAGTAAGCTTATATCAATGTCACTATATTCCTATATATTATACTTGTTGAACTTTTCATACAGTGCAGATATATTATCGCTAATTTATAACTCTGTGCACTTAGAACGTTTTTTCTATAACTAGAACTTTCCTTTAAATTTTTGCGACATCTGATATAATATTACATGCAATACTATTTTTCACCACTAGATGGTAGTAGAGTTCAATTCCAGAATAAAACAAATCTATTTAGTGTTTTTATATATAACAATGAATAAAACTTACTAATCTTACAAATGCTGGTATATTATGGTGCACAGACCAGATGAATTGGCAATTTTTCTTGTTGGTTTTGATATAATATTGTACTGTATTGTTTTGTATTTCAATTAATCTGTAATAAATTAAGAGCTTTTATACTCAATTTTTGAAACTTGGTTTCTTATTGCGTATTTGGAATTACTTGGAAGCACTGTCCCAGCATGGGTGCAGTACTCAGTAGTGCCTGACCAGGTCAGGGGCGCTACATTCCCCCTTGGTTATCAACAACACGTCCTCGGGCTGCAAAGACAAGAAAAAAAAGGTTAAATATAAACTTTTCCCACACAGGGGAGGGTTATTTACATTTAAACATACCAGGTACCATTCTTCACCATCCACCACCCACAAGTCCTGATCCCACCCAGCAACTTCCAGGAGGCAGGTCACTGGTCCCTTTGGTGACCAGGTCTGGGCCATCTGTATCCCAGACCTTTCCTCCAATCTTCCTCTCCTGAGTAGGGTGGCATTGGGTAGGCCCCATAAACAGGCGGACCGGCTTCAGTGTGTTGGAGAGCAGGCCCCATAAACAGGCGTAAACTCCAAACGCAAACCTACAATCAGTGAAAATGTTTGCTGTCCTACTTTCTGCCCTTGTATATGCAGCAGCGAGTGCCTTCAGTTCTTTTTATTCTTTTATTTTATTTATTTTACTCACTTATATAGCGCTAATAATTCCACAGCACTTTAAAGATGTGATCATCACTGTCCCCATTGGGGCTCACAATCTAAATTCCCTTTGAGTATGTCTTTGGAGTGTGGGAGGAAACCGGAGTACCCGGAGGAAACCCACGCAAACACGGGGAGAACATACAAACTCCTTGCAGATGTTGTCCGTGGTGGGATTGAACCCAGGACTCCAGCACTTCAAGACTGCAGTGCTAACCACTGAGCTACCGTGCTGCCAAAAAAGAGGGAGTGGTTCCTGTATCATTAACCCTAGAACGCATACCTGGGGCCTCGCAGACCTGCTAGGTTACTTGTTTTCTATGGTTGATTTCTATGTTTTTGCGTTCTAGGATTAAATCTTTCAAGGTAGTCACCAAGTATCTTGTATGTGGACTCCCCCATGGTAATACCTGGTGTCATCTCCAAAAATTTCAAAAATTTGCATTAGCAATTGGGGTTTCAACAACATTCTCAAGTTCTTTTTCTCAGTTTCCATTAATTCCAGAAATCTTAAAACCTTTAATTTAATTTTTTTTAGTTCTTATAGGCTGACTTTGAAATTAGTATCACTTATCAACAGTCACAAACAAGCAGATATCGTGTATATTTTATATATCTGTCATGATCCAGGCCGGCTTTTCTCTGCTGTGGTTTTACCTGGCCATGTCAGGGGTTAATTTCCCTTGGCTCGTTCCGGATCCCAGGATCCCTGTATCTTGTCACTGCACTTATGGTTCAGTGCCAGTGATCTTTCTGCCTTGCAGCGTGTATACTGGCTCTGGTGAGTGTTCTGCCTTCCTGTTACTGTGTACTGACTTGTAGCCCCCCCAGTCGTCTGCTCGTCCTGTTCCCTACTACCCGTGTCTGTCTGCTGTTTTCCCCTGTCCTAACCTGTTTGTCCTCCTCTTCTGTATTTGGACTTCCCGGCTGATGACCTGTATCCTCGCTCCTGGCTCCGGCATTCGTCTCTCCCTTTTGGTTTGTATGCTACTCTTCGTCTCCTGACTCTTTGCTAGCTCCTGACCACGATTTATCTCTCCCCGTGCTTCTGTCTTAGGCTGGAGTCACACTTGCGAGAGACTTGCGCGAGTCTCCTATCGCATCACCCGGCATGGCCACTAGTGATGTGCAGTCCGGCTCTTTTTGGTGATCCGGTTCCTATGGCTCCGTTCACCAAAAAGAGCCGGATCTTTCAGCTCGTTCTCGGCTCCTTATTAAATATGTGTTCACCCCAGGTGAACACATATTTAAGATTATAGTGACGCCGTCAAAGCCCCGCCCACCAGCGACTAAGCCCCGCCCACTTACAAGCGGCCAATTAGATTGCTGAGTAGGTGGAGTTTAGCCGTGGGTGGGTGGGGTTTGACGGCGAAAAGAGCCGTTTAGATATTTTTAGTGGCTCACACTGGTGATCCGGCTCCTGTCGTTCACAGCAGGGAGCCGGATCTTTGTGTCGGATCGTTCGCAACCGACATATCACTAATGGCCACACACTCTCCTGACAGGAGCGGGTCAGCTGCATGTATTTCTATGCAGCTGAGATGCTCCTGTCCGGAGAGCTGCAGGCCATGTCGGGTGATGTGATGCAAGACTTGCAAGAGTCTCTCACAAGTGTGACTCCGGCCTCAGGCTAAGTTCACACAGGGTATCTTTGCTGCGTTTTGGTGCGTTTTTGAGGTCACGAAGATGCACCAAAACGCATGCATATCCTTCTCTCAGCAAAATCTATGAGATTTCTGTTTTGCTGTCCGCACAGTGCATCTTTTGTTGGCTGCATCTTGGCTGTGTTTTTGAAGATGCAGCATGTCAATTCTTGTTGCATTTTTCCAGCGTTTTGGAGGATAAAGCAGTGGTGAACTGCCCAGGCCAAAAAAAACTAATGCACTACCAGGATGCAGCCAAACCCCCAATAGATGGAGGTATCACAGGTTTTTCTATATGTATAGATTAGTGTAGATTACTTGTACCTACAAGTATGAGGAACCGTGACGTGGTTTGTAGGCTACCATTATTTTGGCCATAATATCGACTAATACCTCAGATATTTTTTCTATATTTTTCTGCACATAACATTTTATACAGGGTGCAGCCAGGCCCCTTAATTTTTGGTACTTGCATAATGGAGTCCCCGTCCCTATATGGTGCACACTAGTACCGGGCAGTCCACCTGATTGAATAGTATGGGCATGTAATAGGCTGCTGACTAGGATACTATGTGCCTGTAAGTGAGAATGGAGCCCTATGCAAGCCACTAGTGTGCAATTTTACCATCTGGAGTTGTGTGAGTGATTTGCTCCTCTTGCACCTGTGATACCTCCATCTACTGGGGGTTTGGCTTCATCCTGGTAGTGCATTAGTTTTTTTTTGCCTGAGCAATTCACCACTGCTTTATACTGCTGTGAGTATCTTAATTTGTGGAGAATATTTAGTCCTCTTTTTGTTGTTTTTCTATAAAAAAAATGCACTGGGCAAAACGCGTCAAAAACATGGTTTTTTTTATGCGTTTTTGTAGCGGTGCGTTTTTGGTGCGTTTTTATTGTGACAAAAATGCTACATCTTTGTGGTAAAAAAAAAAAAAGATGCTGTGTGTGAACATACCCTAACGCTACATGCGCACGCTGCTTCTTTTTCGTGTTCACAAACTGCAGCCAAAACTGCACCTTGTCAGAGAGAGCCTGGAAATGTCACAAAAAATGTAGGTGCTTTTTTGGTGCATTTTTGCTGCTTTTTTGGTGCGTTTTTGGCTGCAGTTTTGTCAACAATTGTTTCATGTATTTTTCAGTTCAAACAAGCCCATAAAGCTTGTTGAATTGAAAAAAAAAAAATTAGAAATAAATAAATAATTAAAAAAAACTGGCGTGCGGTCCCCCCCAATTTTAATGCCAGCCAGATAAAGCCATACGGCTGAAGGCTGGTATTCTTAGGATGGGGAGCCCCACGTTATGAGGAGCCCCCCAGCCTAACAATATCAGTCAGCAGCCGCCCAGAATGGCCGCATCCATTAGATGCGGCTGTTCTAGGACTGTACCCGGCTCTTCCCGATTTGCCCTGGTGCGTTGGCAAATCGAGGAAATAAGGAGTTACTGGCAGCCAGGGCCGGCTCCAGGTTTTTGTGGGCCCCGGGCGGAAGAGTCCCAGTGGGCCCCATAAACATGCAGACACACACACATACACGTACATATACATATTTAAAGACAAACTCACAAAAATACATATAAACAGACAAATCTATACAGTCATATACACTGACATACATAGATACACATCATACATGCATACATACAGAGACACACACTGCTATGCTGCATACATACATATAGACAGACACACACATACTGCTCTGCTACATACATACATACATACACACACATACTGCTCTGCATGCATACATACATACTGCACCCCCCAGATCAGACACACTACACCCCCATATCTCACACACCCTGCTCCCCATACAGCCTGCACCCCCATATCATACACACTACACCCCCACATCTCACACAGCCTGCACCCCCCAGATCACACACACTACACCCCCATATCTCACACACCCTGCCCACATATCTCACCCTGCCTGTACCCCAACTTACCCCTCTCAAACACTCTGCACCCTTCACATCCTTCTGTCACAGTCTGCAGCCCTCATCATATGCCCCTCACCCTGCAGCCCCCCTCATGTCCCCTCTTTTCTTATTACCAGTCATGTGTCCATGTCTCCTTCAGGATTCAGTATCTTGCTTTCTGCCCGGCCTCCTGTGTCTCCTCCCACACAGTCACATGGGCGTGACATCATCGCAGGTCCTGCAGGATGGAGATTCCGTCTTCTGTGCAGGTCAGGAGCGCTCCTGCAGCTCAGAAACGGCTGGTGGCCTCTCCAGGTCAGGGGCCCCTCTACTGACACTGGGCTCCCCTGACTCACAGGCCGGCCCCCTGACGGTCGCATTGTCGGCCACTACACAGCGGCACTACACATAGGGGCCCGGCAGCCGGCTCTGCAGAGCGGCTGCCGGGCCCTTATGTGTACTAGTGCCGCTGTGTAGTGGCCGGCCTGTGAGTCAGGGGAGCCCAGTGTCAGTAGAGAGGCGGCTCACTCGTTCCCCCACTGATCCGGTCTCCTCGGCGCGTCGTCCATTGCTGTCGCTCGCTCTGACCTCTCAGCAGGCGCGCAGTGATGACGTCACCGCGCTCTGCTGCAGAGCTGTCAGAACGCCGACAGTCACAGCGGGGAGAATGATAAGAGAGGGAGCGCGCCGCTCACTCTCTCTCATCATTGCTCTCAATTGTATCGGCACCTGCGATGCCGAAGCAATTGAAAGCGCGATCCTCGGCGGGGGTCGGTGACAGCGCGGCCACCGGGCCCCCCTGAGTAGCGGTGCGCCACTCCTGCCACCGCGAGTGGGCCCCCCCGGCAGCTCAGGGCCCCGGCATTTGACCGGGTTTGCCGGGTGCTGGCGCCGGCCCTGTTGGCAGCCCATAGCTGCCAATAAGTCCTAGATTAATCATGTCAGGCGTCTATGAGACACCCTCCATGATTAATCTGTAAATTGCAGTAAATAAACACACACCCGAAAAATCCTTTATTAGAAATAAAAAACACAAACACATTCCCTCATTACCAATTTATTAACCCCGACAAAGCCCTCCATGTCCGGCGTAATCCAGGATGCTCCAGCGTCGCATCCAGCTCTGCTGCATGAAGGTGACCGGAGCTGCAGAAGACACCGCCGCTCCGGTCACCACCATGCAGCTAATGAAGACAGCCGCGCGATCAGCTGAGCTGTCACCGAGGTTACCCGCGGCCACCGCTGAATCCAGTGGTGGCAGCAAGTAACCTCAGTGACAGCTCAGCTGATCGCGCTACTGCGTGGAGCTGACAGGAGCGTGGAGCTGACAGGAGCGTGGAGCCGACAGGAGCGTGGAGGACGGGACTTTCAGCGGCGGCGGTGGCAGTGAGAGGGGTCCATTGTCTCCCCTGTGCGTGCACGCTGGGGACAGTGGTACTTCGGGGAACACATGGAGGACGGGACTATCAGCGGCGGCGGCAGCGAGAGGGAAAAATCAATGTTTTCAGCTGCCAATGTCCATCCCCCTCTCGCTGCCGCTGCTGATAGTCCCGTCCTCCACATCATCTCCCCTGGGGACAGCGGTACTTCGGGGAACACGTGGAGGACGGGACGGGACCACTTGCCTGACCTCACTTCCTGACAAATCACCTGCGTTTTTGGTACCAAAAACGCAGGTAAAAGGCAGGTAAAATGCACCACTTTTGATAGCATGCATTTTTCCTGCGTTTTTGATGCCCTCATTGATTTCAATGGGTGACAAATGTTGACAAAAATGCAGGAAGAATGAACATGCTGCATTTTTTTTGTCACAAACTTTTGACAAAAAAACCGCTGACAAATAAACTGCAATGTGCGCATGACAAATCTGACTTCTCATAGACTTTGCTGGGAAGTCAGATGTCAGAAAGTTTAGCTGACAAAACTGCAGCCAAAAAAGCAGCAAAAAAGCAGGAAAAAAAGCAGCGTGCGCATGTAGACTTAGAGCTTTTGCTGCTGACTCAGATTACTGACTACTCTGCTGACCCCTAGTGGTTGCTTGCTAAGCTGCACTCTGAAGCTACATTACCTGTGGCTTAAGTAACTTCAGTAGTGCTGCTTGACAATATCCCTTTTGAAAATATTATGTATTGTATTTGTAAAAACAACAAAAGCGTAATTGTGACACCCAGGGTTATGGGGTACTTGGTCATGGGTGGTATATATCTGGGGAATGTCGCTTTGGTGGCCGTTGCCCGGTTCCATTCCCTGGGCCCTTTTTGTAAAGGGGAATATTTACAGGGGATGAAAATTGAGTCGCTGCTGCACAATGTCCATTACTGGGGCTGGTGTTAATGGCAGCCTGGATGTTAGACCCTCCGCAAGCAGTGTGGCGCCCTGGACAAGCCAGGGGCCACAGATAACTACACCAACACACCCCACACTCCCGGTCAGGCACAAATAAGTCAGACAAAACCCTTGTTGCCTCCCTCCAGGGGCTGATGTTCACACCAGGGGGTGGGCCAGGCAGTTGGTCCCGCCCACCGAGGAGTTCACAGTCCTGGAGGCGGGAAAAACAGTTAGTTGAAGTTTAGAGTTGAGTTTGGGAAGTGGAAGTGAGAGGAAGGAAAGTGGCAGTTGAGCAGACAGAAAGCGGTCCGGGTGTGTGGCCCGGACGGAACAGCAAGGTTGGCAGACGGTGGTGACCGTCTGCAGGAGTGGCCTATTGGAGCTAGCCGTAAGGACCGTGGATGGGCGGTGGCCCGGCGGTACCGGACCGGTACACAAAGAGAAGCCAGCACCATCCGGCAGGGGCTTAC
Source organism: Anomaloglossus baeobatrachus (assembly GCF_048569485.1). Classification (NCBI taxonomy): domain Eukaryota; kingdom Metazoa; phylum Chordata; class Amphibia; order Anura; family Aromobatidae; genus Anomaloglossus; species Anomaloglossus baeobatrachus. The sequence goes on along the minus strand of NC_134356.1, from coordinate 658,045,544 downwards.
GGACCCCGGCAAGGCTAGGAGTCGCCGTGAATTTGCCAAATCCGTTAGCGAAGGGAATCTCCTGGGTTTCCCAGCAGCCAAGTCCCGACAGAAGGCAACAGTCCAACCGAGAGAGGGAAACATAGTCACCGCCAAGGCTAAAGTTCCCAGGGCCAGAGCCTGCGGGCAAAAGGGGCTCCTTCAGCAACCCTCAAGCTGGGGAGCGGGTTACCATTGGAACCGTTACACTACACAGGTGCAGGGAAGGGCAGTCACCATCAACCTGCCGGGAGAAACAACACCGCAGCCACCTGTGGGACCCGTCCATCCAACCGTTTGTTTTACCGGAGACTCCGTGTATATCTTTGGGCTGAGTGAGTACCACTGTGCCGTGTGGCACAGCGCTGCCCCCGCGACCCTGCACCTCATCAGGTACCGTAACCCGCCTGCCATCCATCCCTATTCATCACCGGGCTCTGGGACAACCAACCCCCTACCCACGGAGGGGAGAACTAACATCCAGGCTGCTCCCTGTCATCGCTCCCGGGATCCCCGTCCAGAGCAGCGGTGGTGTCACCAATCTCACCACAACCGTGGATGGCGTCACGGACAATACCAAATTCCCCACAATCAAAACCCCCTTTTCACTCACGGGCGAGGAACGCCACTCGAGTCCCCGGGATCCGGCCCACCGCTCGAGCCACCACCGAGCAGTAGCAGCAGCAGCAGCCGGACCCGAGCAGTGGGAGAGCGCAGCGTCCCCTCCTTCGCCCGCGACAGCAGGGCCGGGCCCTAAAGGGTAGGTGTAATGACGAGTGTCGGAAGAAGGTAGTCCACACAAGGGGTTCAGTGCAACTGGTTCTTTCCTCACTTTCTGGTGGTAACTGGTCACCCTAGGCTGGGTGGTTTCACCTTCAGGTCCCCTTTGTCCCAGTGCCAGTTTAGTAATCTGGTACCTTCTTCCCCTGCACCTGTCTCTGGTTGGTGGGTCCCCGTGGCATAGATCAACTGTGGGTCCCCGTCCAGTGGTTTTGCTCTGCTGTCCGTATCATGGTAGCGTGAACCCTGTGGGGTTTGAGTCTCTGGTCCTGTCCCCGGTTCTCTCTGCTACTGAGTCTCGGATTTTTAGGGTCAGCAAGGTCCTTGATGGACCCCTCGCTGTGCAGGTATTATTAGGCCTGCCTGTAGCTTTATGCCTGACCTACGGTCCTGTACCCCGTTGGTGCGTAGTCTGGTAGTACTCCACCAGGAACTACCCTCCTGTGCACCAGGTTACTGTTAACTCCTTGTCAGTGCGTCTCCTCACGTCCACTTTCACTCTCCGACTCCTCAGACTGACTCTCCACTGTCTGCCTCTCCCACCTGGTCAACTAGTGGACTGGACTGACTCCATCTCTAGACGGTCATCCATTGGTCCAACCCTAGCTTTGCACCATTGTATGGGGGATTGTTGGGGAAAACTGGGATGACCTGGAGTGTTTGTGTGTGACCGGCACTGGTCTTCCGGGGCCCTAGGGGGTAGGCCCTGCATCTTGGTGAGGGTGCAGAATCGTGTAGCTACCTGATGGCTTCATGGGCGCTACATAATTATTCCATCACTTCCTTCTTCCATCTATTCATAAAGAAACATTGCTATATTCACACTCTTTCCCTTTAGGCCAATTACTCGTCACATTCCAGCAATGTACTAGAGCAAACTGTTGGTGATTTTCCGCTATCTGTACAAACATGAATCCAATTATTTTATATACTCAGACATTGTTGACATTCTTATATTACCTATTGATATTCACACTCTCTGTGTTATCTCATACAGGGGATAACACAAATCCATTTGGTCACAGACACACTAAAGTGCACTTTACATGCTGTGATATCGGTACCGATATCGCTAGCGAGCGTACCCGCCCCCATCGGTTGTGTGTCATGGGCAAATCGCTAACACCCGTCACACATACATACCTTCCCTGCGACGTCGCTCTGGCCGGCGATCCGCCTCCTTTCTAAGGGGGAGGTGCGTTCGGCGTCACCGTGATGTCACACGGCAGCCGTCCAATAGCAGAGGAGGGGCAGAGATGAGCGGGCGGAACATGCCACCCACCTCCTTCCTTCCTCATTGCTGGTGGACGCAGGTAAGGAGATGTTCGTCGTTCCTGCGGTGTCACACATAGCGATGTGTGCTGCGGCAGGAACGAGGAACAACATTAAGGAAATTAACGTGTCAACGAGCAACGATTTTTCACGTTTTTCCGCTCGTTGATCGTCGCTCATTGGTGTCACACGCTACGATGTCGCTAACGGAGCCGGATGTGCGTCACTAACAACGTGACCCCGACAATATATCGTTAGCGATGTCGCAGCATGTAAAGTACCCTTAAGAGGAATGAAGTTCTTGAGAAGAAAAAAATGAGCACACACCTGACAAGAAACAGGACAAGGAGAGGAACAGCGCAAGTAAGGAACACAAATCCTGTATAATCACCAGCAGCGTATAGCCTGGTGATTACATGGTGGCATGGGCCCCTTGACAGTATGTTTATAGGTGTTTCAAGTTTAAGTTGTGGCATTGAGCGGTGCCAAATTCAGTATGGGGAATGAAGGGTTAATTCCCTTCATGTGGTAACATGAGCAGGCTGCTGTGATTGGTCAGCCTGCTGCGTGGTGGTAATGGAAGTTGTTATGATGGGAATTTATGGGGTTAATCTGCCCCCTGTGAGTAACGCGAGCAGGCTGTGTGATTGGTCAGCCTGCTGCGCGCCAATTTTAAAGTCTGTCATTGGTGGACAGAGGTAAATATGCAGGAGACTTGCCTTTATAAGGAGCCAGCTGTGAGCCAGCTGTGTCAGTTTCCAGCTGTGAAGAAAGAAGAATCCCCCGCCCGCCCTCCCAGTGTAAAGTCATGGTTTTTAACTGTTTATTATTTTTGTCGTGATGTTTTATTAGTTGGGAAAAAATCGCCCAACTATGTTGGGTGGATTGTGGTTTTATAAGTGGTTAATGGTACTTTATGGTGGTATTTATGGAATTTTATGGTTATTGAATTTCAATAATATGGTGAATTTAATTTATCAAGTTACCAATAATAAAACACCACGGCCATTTTTATCCAAATGTCATGTGTCTGAGTATTTATTCTTTATTAATGGTAAGTTAATTGGTTATAGTGGGCTTTATGCTACCATGCTTAACCAGCTTTTGCGCCTTTCCTTCTTCCTCCCCCATAGTCTTTCTTTTCCTCTTCATGATCTCCTTCCATTTCTCTACACCATTCCTTTCGTCTCTACCATACAAGTTCTTTGCATCCATAAACTTTTAATCATTCGGTCAACTCCTATACATTTGGTCACCTCTTATCTTCACAAACGTTCTTCTTTTTTAATGTTCCTTCTCCTTCATGCTTATACTGTAACTCTGACAAAAAAAATTCTCTTTTAAATTAGTGAACCCTTAAAGTTATAAATAATTTATTTATTTAGTTCATTTGAATAGAATATTGATAAAATTCAATGCACAGAACAATAACCTGTAAATGTGGCGCCCTGGACTAGCCAGGTCGTCACAGGTAACACTCACACACCCCCACCCCCCATGAGACAGTAACATTAGCCAAACATAAAATCCTTGTTGCCTCCCTCCAGGATCTGATGTCCACACCAGGTCACCCACCGAGGAGTTCACAGGCCTGGAGGCGGGAAAAGTGACAGATCGAGTTTGGAGTTTGAAGTGAGAGGAGTAAGCACTTGGGTGTCTGGGTTTGTGGCCCAGGCACTGACAGCAAGGTTGGTAGACGGTGGTGGCCGTCTGCAGGAGTGGTGAATCGACGCGGAACCATAGGACCGGGGTCGGGCGTTGGCCCGCCGGTACCGACCGGGGAGCGAAGTGAAGCCAGCACACACAGGCAGGGCCATCGGACCCCGACCAGGCTTGGAGCCGCCGACAATAGTCAAATCCGAGTGTGACCGGAACCCCAGGGGTTTCCTAACAGCCAAAGACCCGTTAGAAGGCAACCGCCCACACCGTGAGGGTATACAGCTACCACCTAAGGCTAAAGACCCAAGGGCCAGCGCCTGCGGGCAAACGGGCTCCTCCGGCATCCATACACCGGGGAGCGGACTACCGTTGGGGATCCATCGTAGTCAAACAAGTACACAAAGGTGCAGGGAAAGACAGCCGCCATCACCTGTCCGGGGAGAGACACTGCAGCCGGCTGCGGGACCCGTCCATCCAGCCGTTTGGTTTACCGAGGACTTTGTGCATCTCTTGCTGAGTGAGTACACCCGTGCCATCCGGCACCGCGCCGCGCTGTCCCTGCAACCCTGCACTTCACCAAACCTGCCTCCCTGTCACACCACCGGGCAGCGGGACCACCGTCCCCTACCCACGGAGGGGGAAAACAACATCCCAGCTGCTCCATACCATCGCTCCCGGGAGCCCCGTCACCAGCAGCGGTGGTGCCCATCTTCACCACAACCCGTGAGTGGCGTCACGGACTAAATCCCCAAAACCCCTTTTCACTCACGGGCGAGGAGCGCTGCTCGAGTCCCCGGATCCGGCCCACCGCTCGAGCCACCGAGCAGCAGCAGCCGCAGCAGTGCCGGACCCGAGCGTTAGTGAGCGCGTGGCAGCGGCGTCCTCCCCGCCCGCGACATAAAGACCATTACAGGGGAAACTTGGATTAAGAGTAACTTGGTTTGAGAGCGATTTGCAAGACAAGCAAAGTTTTCAAAAACGTGTAACTTGGTTTAAGATCAATGCTTTGCAATAAGAGCAAATACTCACCGTGCACACTTCCGGTTCTGTCCTTTCACCGCGCTCTGACCCACTCTGGAGGTAACTTTCTGCACATATGTACTGTATACAGTATACCATTGTAAAGTATATACTAAATAGCATATCTATCAATTTGCATTTGTGGACACAGTATTGTACTTTCTGCTAACCAGTACATGTCATTGGTTGTACAGGGTGGGCCATAAGCAGCGTCGGACTGGCTACCGGAGGAATCTCAAGTAATGCCAGGCCTGGATTCAGGTACCTGCATTGTACTCCGGAGCTCTCACCTGAGCTCCAGAGTGCAGCCTAGACTGTACCGCGAGTGCCGAGTGATTAATTCCCCGACTCTTGCAGTTCAGTTCATTACAGCTGCTGACAGGCCGGGCTGATCTTCGGAGTTCAGGTGTGAGCACCGGAGATCACCCCGGCCTGTCTGTAGCTGACATGAACTAAACCGCAAGCGCCGGGGAATCAATCACTCGGCGCTCGCAGTACAGCTTGGCTGCACGCCGGAGCTCAGGTGAGAGCTCCGGAGTGCAATGCAGGTACCTGAATCCAGGCCTGGCATTACTGGAGATTCCTCCGGTAACCAGCCCGACGCTGGCCATAAGTATGGATACACCCTGATAAAATGGAAGTGGGTGTTGATATCACCTTACCGTTTGTGGCATATTAGTACATTGAAGGAGCAAAACATTTGAGGCCGGGTGACGCCCATGGCGGCCATCTGCAAAGCCAGCCCTTTGAATTCAACTTTACTATTTTTAATGGGAAGGGGGTCATGTGACACATCAAACACATAGAGAATTGCACAAGAAAAACAAGGGTGTACTAATTTTTAATGTAACTTTATTCCTTATCGAGTTATTGACACATTTGTGACATGGTGCAACGACAGTAGCCCACTAAACGATGTGCTCAAAGTGCTGCCCATTGTGTTGAAATGTCAGCGCAATTCTCTTCTCCCACTCTTGACACATTGAGAGCAATACGAAATGCTATGACAGGCCTTGGCCTTGGCCTCAAAATCAAATGTTATTAGGAAAAACATATAATATCATTATATCAATACGTACATGTCCACTCACCCAAGGATCCCTCAAACTTTGTAACAAAAAAAAAAGAAAACGGGGTCTGCATTACCAAGAGATTGAGACAGACGGAGAAAGAGACAGAGACAGTCAGAGATAGACAGGGAAAGAGACAGACAGACAAAGAAATAGAGAGAGAGACAGAGAGATATATACAGAGGGGGAGACAGACAGAGAATGGGAGAGAAACAGAGAGACAGTTACTATCCCGGGCAGCGCCGGGTGCTACAGCTATAATATATATAGCTGAATGTATGTATGTATGTATGTATGTGTGTGTGTGTGTGTGTGTGTGTGTGTGTGTGTGTGTGTGTGTGTGTGTGTGTGTTTGTGTGTGTGTGTGTGTGTGTGTGTATGTGTATGATTGGAATCTGCACCGTCGCAGCTACAGCCACAAAATTTTGTTTTTGCGCACTCACACGTCTGGACCCCGAGAGCGTCATAAGCTATGTTGTGAGGTGAAATTTTAACCCCGCGCATTCCAATTTACCAATCAATTTTGCCCCTATCTACATAATGGGGAAAAAGTGAAATGAAAAGTGTATCCGTACTGTCACATTTACAATCACAAAATTTTGCACAGACACCTCATGTGACCAAGGGAACGTCGTAGACTATGTTTTCACAGGAAAATTTAACCCCGCGCTTTACAGTTACTCTCCAAAAAACATGCCTTCATTAAAGTAAATGGAGCCTGGAACTACAGGTTATTAGTAGGAGCTGTGAGTGGTTGCTATAGGAACAAAAGACATTCATAGTATAAGATGCTTATATGTGAGGTAATAAGATGTCAGTGGGGAGACGGATAGAGAGAGACAGTCAAAGACAGACAGGGAAAGAGACAGGGAGATAGAGACAGACAGGGAAAGAGACAGACAGAGACAGACAGTGACAAAGACAGACAGAGACATACGGGGAAAGAGACAGACAGAAACAGACCTGGAAAGAGACAGATGGGGAAAGATACAGACAGACATGTAGACAGGGACAGAGACAGGCAGACAGGGAAGGAGGAGACAACCAGAGAGACAGACAAAGATAGATAGGGAAAGACACAGACCTTGATAGAGAAATTGGTAAATTGGAATGCGCGGGGTTAAAATTTCGCCTCACAACATAGCCTATGACGCTCTCGGGGTCCAGACGTGTGAGTGTGCAAAATTTTGTGGCTGTAGCTGCGATGGTGCAGATGCCAATCCCGGACATACATACATACACACACACATATACATACATACATACACACATTCAGCTTTATATATTACTAGCTGTACTCCCCGGCTTCGGTTAATAACTGCTGTTAACAAAATAGAATGTATTAACAAAAATGTATTCTGCACACAAAAACCACAAAACAAATAGATAGAAATGTAATTATTAGTGATGAGCGAGCATGCTTGTCACTACTCGGTACTCGCACGAGTATCGCTGTACTCGGGCTGCTCGGCGGGGACCGAGTAATCTCGCGATACTCGTGCTGTACTCGTGGTCTTCATTTCTGCATGTTGGCGCTCTTTTGAGAGCCATCCCTCATGCAGGGATTGGCTGGCAGACCACTGCAATGCCACAGCCCTGTTAGTTGTGGAATTGCAGTGATTGGCCGGCCTGCACAGCGTGACCGAGCCTTTATACCGGCCGGCGCGCTGTGCTCTGCTCACAACTATCCAGACAGTCAGTGCAGGGAGAGTGTCGCTGATTCAGGGAAAGCTTTGCGGCCCTTTATAGTTAGTTCCGGAGCAGGGCTGCAAACAGTGTGACCAGAAGTCCTTCTCAGGACTATTCTAGTTGTATACAGGCAGGCAGGGTATAGCCAGGTCGGAGTACAGGAGCAGAGTCCTTCTCAGGACTATTGTTGCTATATACAGGCAGGGTATAGCCAGGTCGGAATACAGGCTAGTGACCAGAAGAGTCCTTGTCAGGACTATTGTAGCAGTATACAGGCAGGCAGGCAGGGTAGTGGTGACCGTATACCAGCCTTCATCATATCTGGGGCTGGTGTACACAGTGTAAAACAGTCCAGATAGTGTCAGACTTCTCAGTAATTGTCGCTCCTAAAAAAACCAGTTAGGTTCTTATTGCGTCCGTGCTTGCATTTAAAAACAGCACGTGTGTGTCTGTCGGTGGCAGCGTACAGGTGCGCGTTTTGCACAAACTATTATATAACGCACAAGTCTAGTGTATAATACACGTCAGTCAGCAGTGTCTGATAGTGTCAGACTTCTCAGTAATTGTCGCTCCGAAAAACCAGTTAGGTTCTTATTGCGTCCGTGCTTGCATTTAAAAACAGCATGTGTGTGGCAGTCGGTGGCAGCGTCAGGCTCCATATTGTCCCTGGATAGAGACGTGCATGATGGCCTGTAAACATGAAGTGCCCATTGTAAGGAAGTGGGTGTATTGTAGTATAGCCCTTAGGCAGGGCAGCCAAAAATTGGGAGGCTCCACGTTGTCCCTGGGTAGAGACGTGCATGAGGGCCTCAAAACATTGTTCCCATTGCAAAGGAGCGGGTCTCCTGTCGTTGTAATGTCCATTCTGCAAAGAATGGGCGAAAAAATTTACCACTGGGGGTATACCTGAAACAAAGGCCTAAGTATTGCAATTTGTAATGGTCATCATCATGGTGGCGCATGAGGAGAAGGAGGAGCAGTCCAGCGATTATCCAAAGTCCAGAAGTGTGTACCCATGGGTGAGTGGAGGTACATGGCAAACTTTAAATTCCGCTCTCATTTGCTGGTGGTGTGGTGAAGTCTGGCCCAATCCAACCCTTGTTCATCTTGATCAGAGTCAGCCTGTCAGCATTTTCAGTTGACAGGCGGGTGCGTTTATCTGTAATGATTCCACCTGCGGCACTAAAAACACGCTCTGACAAAACGCTAGCAGCAGGGCAGGCCAGGACTTCAAAGGCGTAGAGAGCCAATTCATGCCACGTGTCCAGCTTGGATACCCAATAATTGTAAGGCACAGAGGAATGTCGGAGTACAGTTGTTCGATCTGCAAGGTACTCCTTCAGCATCTGGGCAAACTTAGGATTTCTTGTGGCACTACCCCGCACCTCAGGGGCTGTGGTACGTGAGGGGCTGAGAAAACTGTCCCACATCTTAAAGACTGTTCCCCTACCTCTGGCGGATTGGACTTGTGCCTCTCTCGGCTGTACGCCTCGGTTGTCCACTGATTCATGACCTATGCCGCTAGCGTTTTGTGAGGGGAATGCTTTGCCTACTTCCGTGACTATGGCCTTCTGGAACTGCTGCATTTTGCCTGACCTCTCCGCCTCGGGAATAAGAGACATAAAGTTCTCCTTTTAGCGTGGGTCTAACAGTGTTACCAACCAGTAATGATTGTCGGCCAAGATGTTCTTAACGCGAGGGTCACGAGACAGGCAGCTTACCATAAAGTCAGCCATGTGTGCCAGACTCTTAACAGCCATCACTTCAGTATCCTGACCAACACGATGACTGAACATGCTGTCCTCCTCCTCCTCCTCCTCATCATCTACCCTGTCCTCTGGCCAGCCACGCTGAACCGAGGATATGACTGCATGTCATATCCTCAATTTGGCCAGAGAGTTGCTCCATGTCTTCATCCTCCTCCTCGTCATAGTCCTCCACTGCACGTTGTGATGAGACGAGGCTGGGCTGTGTGTTATCATCACCCACACCCACTACTGTTTCTTGCTCAAACTCATCGCGCTCCGCCTGCAATGCATCATGGTTGTTTTTTGAGCAGAGACCATTTTAGAAGGCAGAGAAGCGGTATGGTGACGCTAATAATGTCGTCATCGCCGCTCACCATCTTGGTGGAGTCCTCAAAGTTTTGGCGGATGGTGCATAGGTCGGACATCCATCTCCACTCCTCAGGTGTTATGTGTGGAGTTTGACCCATTTCCTGACGGCTTAGGTGATGCAGGTACTCAACAACTGCCCTCTTCTGCTCACATATCCTGACCAACTTGTGCAGAGTTGAATTCCAACGCGTGGGGACATCACACACCAGTCTGTGTGCCGGAAGATGCAAACGGCGTCTTAAGCCGGCAACGCCGGCTGAAGCAGTAGGTGACTTTCGAAAATGTGCAGACAGGCGGCGAACTTTTACCAGCAGATCAGACAGCTCTGAGTATGACTTTAGAAACCGCTGAACCACGAGGTTGAGCACATGGGCCACGCATGGAACATGTGTCAGCTGGCCTCGCCTCAAAGCCGCCACCAGGTTCCGGCCATTGTCACACACGACCTTTCCTGGCTTTAGGTTCAGAGTTGTGAGCCAGTGATCTGCCTGCTGTTTCAGAGCTGTCCACACCTCTTCTGCATTGTGGGGTTTGTCACCTATGCAGATTAGCTTCAGCACTGCCTGTTGCCGCTTCGCCGAGGCAGTGCTGCAGTGCTTCTGTGTCGCCCTGGACAAGCCAGGGGCCACAGAGCACAACACTTAAACACCCCACACTCCCTGCAGGCATATCATAGTCAAAACACAAAATCCTTGTTGCCTTCCCCAGGGGCTGTTGTCCACACCAGGGTGTGGAGCCAGGCGGTTGGTCTCCACCCACCGAGGAGGAGGTAAAACACAGGCAGTGAGAGTTAAGCTAAGGAAGTGGAAGGAGGAAAGTAGTAGAGAGGAGAAAAGTGACAGCAAAGAGCCTGAAGTTGGTCCAGGTGTGTGGCCCGGACATGACAGCAAGGTTGGCAGGATGTGGTGACCGTCTGCAGTGGAGGCCGATTGGAGTCTGCCGTAAGGACCGTGGACGGGTGGTGACCCGGCCGTACCGGACCGGTATACAAAGAGAAGCCAGCACCATTGGCAGAGGACTTTCGGATCCCGGCAAGGCTTGGTGTCGCCGTGAATTTGCCAAATCCGTTAGTGAAGGGAACCTCAGGGTTTCCAAACAGCCAAGTCCAGATAGAAGGCAACCGTACAACCGTGAAGGGGAGACACAGCCACCGCCAAGGGCAACCGTCTCCCAGGGCCAGCGCCTGTGGGCAAAAGGGGCTCCTCCGGCCCATATCCAGGTCGGGGAGCGGGTTACCGTTGGGAAACCATCACTACCAACACTTAACTTAGGTGCAGGGAGAGACAGTCATCACTAACCTGCAGGGAGGAACAACCGCAGCCGTCCGAGTGACCCGTCCATCCAGCCACTTGTTTAACCGTGAACTGTGTCATCATCATTGGGCTGAGTGAGTACCTCCGTGCCGTGCGGCACAGTGCTGCCCCTGCGACCCTGCACCTCATCAGGCCCCGCAACCCGCCTGTCATCCATGTCTACCCCATCACCAGGCCCCGGGACAACCAACCCCCCTACCCACGGAGGGGAGAAATAACAACAAAGCTGCTCCCTGTCACAGGCTCCCGGGATCCCCGGCCAGAGCAGCGGTGGTGTCCACACAATCACCACAACCGTGGGTGGCGTCACGGACAATATCCCCAAAACCCAAACCACCCCTTTTCACTCACGGGCGAGTAGCGCCGCTCGAGTCCCCGGGATCCGGCCATCGCTCGAGCCAACGAGCAGCAGCAGCCGTAGAGCAGCGTCAGCCGGACCCGAGCAGTGGGAGAGCGCATCGTCCCCTCCTCCGCCCGCGACACTTCCAGCTTGGGACTGGTGTGGAGGGTAAAGTGGATCAGGATGCGCAGGAGGAGGAGGAGGCTGAGGAGCATGACATTCCGGAGCTGTAGAGTGTGTGTGAAACCCTGACTGAGGTAGGGCCTGCAAAACTTGGTGTGTGAAGGACGTGTTCCGTCCCTCGCTTAGACTGGGTCCCAGCTTGCACAATATTAACCCAGTGTGACGTCAACGAGATGTAGCGGCCTTGCCCACATGCACTTGTCCACGTGTCTGTGGTTAGGTGGACTTTGGCTGAAACAGCGTTGTTCAGGGCACGTGTGATGTTTTGTGACACGTGGTTATGCAATGCGGGGACGGCACACCGGGAGAAATAGTGGCGGCTGTGGACCGAGTAACGTGGGACAGCTGCCACCATCAGGTCGCGGAATGCTTCTGTCTCAACCAGCCTAAAAGGCAACATTTCCAGCGCAAGCAGTCGCGAAATGTTAGCATTTAGAACTGTGGCATGTGGGGTGTTGGCAGTGTATTTGCGCCTGCGTTCAAAGGTTTGCTGAATGGATAACTGAACGTTGCGCTGGGACAAGGACGTGCTTGATGATGGTGTTCTTTCTGCGTAGGCAACTGCAGGTGCAGGAGTGGAGGAGGCTTGTTCGCAGGCAGCATGGACAGGGGATTGGCTCGCATGCACAACCAGCGAAGACGTAGCAGTGACATCAGCAAGCACTGCTCCTCGACTCTGTTGTACTTCCCACAAAGTCGGGTGCTTGGCTGACATGTGCCTGATCATGCTGGTGGTGGTCAGGCTGCTAGTTTTGGTACCCCTGCTGATGCTGGCATGGCAGGTGTTGCAAATGGCCTTTTTAGAATCATCTGGAGCCAACTTAAAAAACTGCCAGTGTCAGAGTTCCGGGTTTTCCAGTTTTCTTTTGAAAGAGCTTGCCCTTTGTTAACATGGAGTTTTCTGTTCTGTTGCCCTACTTCCTGTCCATCTGTTTAAAAGCCGCCCCTAAAGCTTAGTCCAGTGCCTGAGTATACTGCTTCCTGTGTGCTCCTGCCCTGCTGCTTTTGGTTCCTGATTGTTATTCGGATCCTCTTGGAAAACAACCGACACCGACTCTGGACTTCATCTGGTATCATCTAGCTGTGCCCGGACTCCGTTTGCCGTCTTTGGTCGGCACTTCTGCCCGGTTCCTTCCGTTTAATACCACTCTGGACTCACATCACGTACGGACATTTTTGGACTTACCTATTGCCCTTTTGTGTCCCGGCTGCTGCGCATTTAGGGCTTCTGGGGTGATTGCCAGACAGTCCCTGTATAGGGGTTCGCTCTTGGTGGTCTCCCTGGGGGAGTCCGGTGCGCGGTCCCGGGAATTCCCTTTCGCTCCGTCCCTGGAAGGTATTTCCTGTATTTATGTTCTACTGTGTTTTTGTTCCGTTTATGTACATATTTGCTGGTTGCATATTATAAACGTCTTGCACCAAGAACTCGTCTCTGGTTGTCATTGCCCTAACGCAATCGAAATCCTCAATACATACAATAGTATTACAGCCAGACTCGGGAAGACCTAACATTTGTACAGGCACCTTGTGTCGTGTTGTTCCGGGGAACAGTTGCCTGACGTCTGCCTGGGGCCACCACTCTGCTTCTTACTGCCTGTTGGGATGCTACGCCTCCCTCCCCCTGTGCACTGCTGTCCTCGCTCTGCATATCCTCCTGCCAGGTTGGGTCAGTTACTGGATCATCCACCACGTCGTCTTCCTCTTCCGCACCCTGCTCCTCCTCCTGACTTCCTGACAATTGTGTCTCATCATCGTCCACCCCTTGTTGAGACACGTTGCCAACTTCGTGAGAACGTGGCTGCTCAAATATTTGGGCATCTGTACATACAATCTCGTCATGGCCCACTTCAACAGGAGCTGGCGAGAGGCCAGAATTTGTGAATGGAAACGTGAACGAACAGCTCTTCCGAGTGTCCAAGTGTGGGATCAGTAATGTCCGTGGACGTGTACTCGGCCTGGTGGTAGGAAGGAGGATCAGGTTCTGAAATGTGCGGTGCAGTATCACGGCTACTGACACTTGACCGTGTGGAAGACAGAGTGTTTGTGGTGGTGCCAATCTGACTGGAAGCATTATCCGCTATCCAACTAACAACCTGTTGACACTGGTCTTGGTTCAAGAGCGGTGTACTGCTGCGGTCCCCAAGAATTTGGGACAGGACGTGCGAGCGACTAGATGTGGCCCTTTGTTGTGGCGAAATTAGAGCTTGCACACAACCTCGGTCTCTGCCTGCACCACCATCACGTCCACTTCCTTGTTCGTTGACAACGCCCTTGCGCATTTTGCAATGCTGTGCTGATGTGTATTCACTAGACTTGTGCGTTATATCCAAGTTTTTGCAAAACTCACACAAATGCAGCGGAAAGCTGCCACCAACAGGCACACACGTGCGGTTTTTAAATGCAAGCACGGAGGCACTAAGAACCTAACAGGTCTCTATCCAGGGACAACGTGGAGCCTCCCAATTTTTGGCTGCCCTGCCTAAGGGCTATACTACAAGAGACCCACTTCCTTACAATGGGCACTTCAGGTTTACAGGCCATCATGCACGTCTCTATCCAGGGACAATGTGGAGCCTCCCAATTTTTGGCTGCCCTGCCTAAGGGCTATACTATAATACACCCACTTCCTTACAATGGGCACTTCAGGTTTACAGGCCATCATGCACGTCTCTATCCAGGGACAATGTGGAGCCTCCCAATTTTTGGCTGCCCTGCCTAAGGGCTATACTATAATACACCCACTTCCTTACAATGGGCACTTCAGGTTTACAGGCCCTCATGCACGTCTCTATCCAGGGACAACGTGGAGCCTCCCAATTTTTGGCTGCCCTGCCTAAGGGCTATACTACAATAGACCCACTTCCTTACAATGGGCACTTCAGGTTTACAGGCCCTCATGCACGTCTCTATCCAGGGACAACGTGGAGCCTCCCAATTTTTGGCTGCCCTGCCTAAGGGCTATACTACAATAGACCCACTTCCTTACAATGGGCACTTCAGGTTTACAGGCCCTCATGCACGTCTCTATCCAGGGACAACGTGGAGCCTCCCAATTTTTGGCTGCCCTGCCTAAGGGCTATACTACAATAGACCCACTTCCTTACAATGGGCACTTCAGGTTTACAGGCCCTCATGCACGTCTCTATCCAGGGACAACGTGGAGCCTCCCAATTTTTGGCTGCCCTGCCTAAGGGCTATACTACAATAGACCCACTTCCTTACAATGGGCACTTCAGGTTTACAGGCCATCATGCACGTCTCTATCCAGGGACAATGTGGAGCCTCCCAATTTTTGGCTGCCCTGCCTAAGGGCTATACTATAATACACCCACTTCCTTACAATGGGCACTTCAGGTTTACAGGCCCTCATGCACGTCTCTATCCAGGGACAACGTGGAGCCTCCCAATTTTTGGCTGCCCTGCCTAAGGGCTATACTACAATAGACCCACTTCCTTACAATGGGCACTTCAGGTTTACAGGCCCTCATGCACGTCTCTATCCAGGGACAACGTGGAGCCTCCCAATTTTTGGCTGCCCTGCCTAAGGGCTATACTATAATACACCCACTTCCTTACAATGGGCACTTCAGGTTTACAGGCCCTCATGCACGTCTCTATCCAGGGACAACGTGGAGCCTCCCAATTTTTGGCTGCCCTGCCTAAGGGCTATACTACAATAGACCCACTTCCTTACAATGGGCACTTCAGGTTTACAGGCCCTCATGCACGTCTCTATCCAGGGACAACGTGGAGCCTCCCAATTTTTGGCTGCCCTGCCTAAGGGCTATACTACAATAGACCCACTTCCTTACAATGGGCACTTCAGGTTTACAGGCCATCATGCACGTCTCTATCCAGGGACAATGTGGAGCCTCCCAATTTTTGGCTGCCCTGCCTAAGGGCTATACTATAATACACCCACTTCCTGACAATGGACACTTAATGTTTTGAGGCCCTCATGCACGTCTGTATGCAGGGGCATTGGTGAACCTCACAATTTTGGACTGCCCTGGCAAAGGAAAATACTACAAAGACTCACTTCCTCAAAATGGGCACATTAGACTCAAGAGGCCTTCATGTACGTCTCTTCTCAGGGACATCGGAGTGCCACACAATGTTTTCACGTAAAATCTTTCATGTATTAATCTCAAAAAGTAACATACACCAGCTCTATCTCACTATTGGGTATGTGCCCTTAACATTTCCGCCATGAAAAATCATTTTGGGGTCATTTTGGAAGGTTTTCTGGTGAGTCCGTAAAAATGGCGTAAAACGCGGACAAAATTGTTCACAGCTGTGACTTTTCAGTGATAAATGCTTCAAGGGGTCTTCCCCATGCTGTTGCCATGTCATTTGAGCACTCTTCTGAGACTTTTGTGCCATTTTTAGGGTTTCTCCATGCTGCCGGGGGGTCATTTCACAAAAATACTCGGGTCTCCCATAGGATAACATTGGGCTCGTTGCTCGGCCCGAGTACACGAGTATCTTGGGAGGCTCGGCCCGAGCTTCGAGCACCCGAGCTTTTTAGTACTCGCTCATCACTAGTAATTATTAAAAACCAAAAACTAAGCTAATAGAATCATTTCACAACATATATTTCAACACCACAGATATTCCACACAGATTTAACTAAATTGGCCAAGTAATGTGCTCCATCTGTCTCTTTCCAGATCTGTCTCTTTCCCCGTCTGTCTCTTTCCCTGTCTTTCTCTGTCTGTCTCTTTCCCTGTCTGTCTCTTTCTAGGTTTGCCTCTTACCTCATCTGCCTGTCTGTGTCTCTTTCTTTGTCTGTCTCTATATCTCTGTTTCTTATGCCATCTGTCTCTTTCCGGTCTGTCTCTTTCCCAGGTCTGTCTCTTTCCCAGGTCTGTCTCCCCGCCTCTTTTTATGTGTCTTTTCCTGTCTGCCTGTCTTTGTCTGTCTCTATTTCTCGGTCTCTTTCCCCGTCTGTCTCTATCAAGGTCTGTGTCTTTCCCCATCTATCTTTGTCTGTCTCTCTGGCTGTCTCCTCCTTCCCTGTCTGCCTGTCTCTGTCCCTGTCTGCATGTCTGTCTGTCTTTTTCCCCATCTGTCTCTTTCCAGGTCTGCCTCTTTCCAGGTCTGTCTCTCTTTTTCACTGTCTGTCTCTGTCTGTCTCTTTCACCGTTTGTCTCTCTCTGTCTCTTTCCCTGTAAATGTAATTATAATGTCTGTCTCCCTCTCTGTATATATCTCTCTGTCTCTCTCTTTTTGTCTGTCTGTCACTTTCCCTGTCTGTCTCTGACTGTCTGTCTCTTTCTCCATCTGTCTCAATCTCTTTCCCTGTCTGTCTATCTCTTTCCCTGTCTGTCTACCTATCTCTGTCACTTTCCCTGTCTGTCTCTTTCCCTGTCTGTCTCTTTCCCTGTCTGTCTCTTTCCCTGTCTGTCTCTTTCCCTCTCTTTCCCTGTCTGTCTCTTTCCCTGTCTGTCTCTTTCCCTCTTTCTCTCTGTCTCTTTCCCTGTGTCTGTCTCTTTGTCTGTCTCTTTACCTGTCTTTGTCTGTCTCTTACCCTGTCTGTCTCTTTACCTGTCTTTGTCTGTCTCTTACCCTGTCTGTCTCTTTCCCTGTCTTTGTCTGTCTCTTACCCTGTCTATTTCTTTCCCTCTCTTTCCCTGTCTGTCTGTTTCCCTGTGTCTGTCTCTGTCTCTTTGTCTGTCTATTTACCTGTCTGTGTCTGTCTCTTAACCTGTCTCTCTCTTTCCCTCTCTTTCCCTGTCTGTCTCTTTCCCTGTCAGTCTGTCTCTTTGTCTGTGTCTGTCTCTTTGTGTCTGTCTCTTACCCTGTCTATGTCTGTTTCTTACCCTGTCTGTGTCTGCCTCTTTCCCTGTCTGTCTGTCTCTTTCCCTGGCTGCATTGAGACACGCCAACATTCCATATAAGGGCGTGGCTGCGCATTCTTCTGAAGTTCTGGCTGCACTGTGGCTCCCAGCTCCATTTGCTTTAATGGAGGCAGTTTTTTTAGAGAATAACTGTAAAGCGCGGGGTTAAAATTTCCCCTCAAAACATAGCCTATGACGCTCTCGGGTCCAGAAGTGTGAGTGTGCAAAATTTTGTGACTGTAGCTGCGACAGTGCACAGATGCCAATCCCGGACATACATACACACACACAAACACACACACACACACACACACACACACACACATACATACATACATACACACATTCAGCTTTATATATTAGATAGAGTCATTACACACAGAGGGATCTATTCCTATATATTATATAGAGTCATTACACACAGCGGGATCTATTTCACGTGTTTATTTCTGTTAATGTTGATGATTATGGCTTACAGCCAATAAAAACCCAAAAGTCATTATCTCAGAAAATTAGAATAATTACCACAAAACATGTGCAAAAGCTTCCTAAGCGTTTAAAATGGTCCCTAAAGGCTACTTTACACATTGCGATATCGGTCCCGATATCGCTAGCGTGGGTACCCGCCCCCATCTGTTGCGCGACACGGGCATATCGCTGCCCGTGCCGCACAACATCGCCCAGAGCCGTCACACATACTTACCTGTCCGGCGACGTCGCTGTGACCGGCGAACTGCCTCCTTTCTAAGGGGGCGGTCCGTGCAGCGTCACAGCGACGTCACTGAAACGTCACTGAACCATAAAATGTATTGTGTAATATCTCCTGAGCTTTGGGCGCATTGAGTTTGGACGCACAGCAGGGCTCGACCTGAAGCGGTTAAAATCATGTTTTCATTTGGTCTTATATAATATTCTAATTTTCGGAGATAATGACTTTTGGGTTTTCATTGGCTGTAAGTAGAGATGAGCGGACTCACAGATATCTGGGACCAGCGGGTCCCTGTTGTCTTTTTTTTTTTAAATCTGGTTCCATTCCGAAATTCGGTCCCCATATAAGTCTATGGGGATCAGAAACCGGAGATTAAAAATATTGGTAGAAGGAATAAGGAGATAGGAGCATGCGCAATGTACTTATCAAAGCTCTGTCATGGCGACAAGCTGCTTACAGGTTGCGCATTCACTTCCGGAGCAGCCTTCATTGCATATGCGCTGCTTTTGCCGCCCACCGGTGGCTGTGATTAGTTGCAGTCAGCTGAGCCCCCACACTGAGTGTCAGCTGACTGCTTCTATTCAGAGGCGCTATGCATGTCTATATCGTAGACCAGAGTCACACTGGTTTATGGCATCCGGTGTGAGAGCATTGATTGATATGATATGCTAATGACCTTTAGCTCAGGCTCTGCTGCAAGCGTGGTCCAAGTGACATGTGACTATGATCCTATCCTGCAATCAGATCACAGCTGAGGAGGAGAAAGAGGGATAATCCCCCCATCTCCTTCATTGTCAGCCTGTACTTGAATGTCATCTGAGTGCAGTCCGATGTTTCTCTTGCACCCATAGACTTGTATGGCTGGGATAGATAGGAGAATTGCAGACAATGGCAGCATGCTGAAATTTTTTTCTTCAGTCCAATTAGGGCTGAGGAAAAACTCGCAGAAGTGAGCTGCAGCATTGTCTTACATGGGGCCGAGTGCAATGCGACATTTTCTCGCATTACACTTGTGTGAGTCATACGCCAGTGTGAGTCTGCTTGTACAGAAAAGTAAATAAATTTAAAAAATTGGCATAGGGCCCCCATATTATGATACCCAGCACAGATATAGCCCCTAGCTACAAGCTGCAGCCCTCAACCCTGCGCTTATCTTGGCTGTGTATCAAAATAAGAGGAACCACATGCCGTTTTTTTTTTTTTAATTATTTAAATAAATAAATAATTTTAAAAAATGATGTGCAGTCCCCCCCCAATTTTGATATACCCAGCCAAGATAAAGCCTGACAGATGGGGGCTGGTATTCTCAGACAGGAGAGGCCCATGGTTATTGCCCCCCCCAGCTTAAAAATAGCAACCTGCAGCCGTATAGGATTGCCGTATCCATTATATATGACAAGCCTGGTGCTTTACCAGGCTCTTCCCGATTGCCCTGATGTAGTGGCAATTGGGGTAATAAAGAGTTAATGGCAGCCGACAGCAGCCACTAAGTCCTAGATTAGTGATGGCAGGTGTCTATGAGACACCCCCATCACTAAACTGCAGTGAAAGTAAATAAACACAAATGCGGAAAAAATCCTTTATTTGGAATAAAATACAGAAAACCCTCGTTCACCACCTTATTAACCCATTAAACACCCCTGCAGGCACAACGTACTCCACACGAGGTACCACAGCGATTCAGCTCTGCTACATCTGCACAGAGCATGACTGCCCACTGTGAGTGCAGACAGACAATGTCTGAGCCGCTCGATGACGACACTCAGGTTATCTGCTGTCGGAGGTGGCAACCTCCAGCTGCGACCGGAAATCAAAATCAAATGTGATGTCATCGCTCATCTCGGCTCAGTCATTGTCTGTTTGCACTCACAGCGGGCAGTCATGTCTATGGCCACGCGCTGCGACTGAGATTTAGCAGATCCAGGACCATTGTGGGACCTCATGTGGATTATGTCAGAACTGCAGGGGTGTTTATGGGGTTAATAAAGTGGTGAAAGAGGGTGTTTTTTGTATTTTATTCCAAATAAAGAATTTTTCTCTGTGTTTATTTCTTTTTACTTATGAGATTAGTGATGGGGGGTCTCATAGACCCCTATCCATCACTAATTTTGGGATTGATGACAGTAATGCACAGTTATTAACCCCTCATTACCCTGATTGCCACCGCACCAAGACAACCGGAAAGAGCTGGTAAAGTGCCAAGGTTGTCGCATCTAATGGATGCAACAATTTAGGGAGGCTGCAGGTTGCTATTTTAGCCTGGGGGTTCCCAATAACCATGGGACTCCCCAGGGTGAGAATGCCAGCCCCCAGCTGTCGGACTTTATCATCACTTGGCATCAAAATTGGGGGGGACCGCATGCCAGTTTTTTAAATTATTTGTTTAAATAAAAAAAAAAGCGGCATGCAGTTCCTCTTATTTTGATACACAGCCTAGATGAGCGCAGGGCTGGGGGCTGCAGTCTGTAGCTGGGGGGGCTTTATATGTGCTGGGTATCATAATATGGGGGATCCTACGGCAATTGTTTTATTTATTTTTATACTAAGATACTGACCTGCAGACAGAGTCTGTGATTGGTTGCGGGCAGACGCTGTAACACAGGCTGGGGGCACATCTGACAGCAACCAATCACAGACACCTGGCTGGCTGGTGGGCGGAGAAAGCAGTGCATATGGATGAGCAATGGTGAGCGGTCCATGGAGGCCACAGGACCACTGTACAACCGCGTTGGAGCAGCGTACAGCCTCGACGGAGCCTTGGTAAATATGAAGAGCTTGCTTCATTCTTCTTTTCTTTATTTTTTCCTCTATTTTTTTTTTTTAAATTTCTCGTGTGCCGGATCCGGATCAAACACCCGGAATCCCAAAACCGCGTGGATCCGGACTTTTTTAGTTATCGGCTTACTAGCTGTAAGTGAACGACCAAAGAAAAACTCCTAAAAAAGATTTTTTTACTTTAAAAGGTAAAAGATAATAATTATAAAAAGCTATATAGCTTCTTAAATGTCCACTATTTTAAAGACAAGGTCAAGTAGGGTGAGTGCAACAGAGCAAAGACGATTAGTGAATAGGTGATGGGATATTTCTTAACAAAATTACCGTAACTAACAGGTTTCTAGATGGTAGTAGCATTCATTATTGCATGGGGGCTTATCTGTCCCTTCCTATTGCCTTCCTACCAGCAGATGTGCACCATAAGGTTTTGGGTACCCCCCGCTCCTTGTCGTCTGTCCCTGTTCTATCCCTTAAAAAAACGCCATTGCCAAGAAAGGCACCCGCCACCAGAAATTAAATGAGTAGTGCCAATTGTCTCAGGTCAATATGATAGATATACAGTGGTTTCCATAAATATGATAACCACAACCCAGCTAACCAGAATGGTCAAATACTAGCAGCCAAGTAAAAAGTAAGGCTATATAAAGTGTATCCACCCATTTCCTGTCCACCGCCATTAACTTGAGAATAGCGGCAGCTATAGGCATAGAAGTGGTATCATTTTTTTCTCTATCTCGTTCAGTTTTCGAGATAAAAATGCTAACTCCGTTGTTTTTCAGAAGGTGACACTATAGGTGGTTTCATTGCGTAGCGCATGGCTACTTTACTATACCTAGACACCACTTCTATGCCTATAGCTGCCGCCGTTCTCAAGCTAATGGCGGTGGACAGGATATGGGTGGACACACTGTATATAGAAATAGTTAATATAAAGAAATAGATCCCTTTGTGTGTAATGACTCTATATAATGTATAGAATTAGATCCCTCTGTGTGTAATGACACTAAAGAGTAAAACATATATGTAAATTCACATAGAAAAGTATTGAGAACTTCACATGATGAAGAGTCTCTTTGGAAATGTACCGAATTTGTATTGAGGTTAAGCAGCTTCAAGTTACTCCAGAGACTTTGTATTCTACTGGAAATATTACAGATATTACATATGGAAATATTACAGATTCAGGCCTCAATGTCAAAATTTTTACATAGTTTCTGTGAGAATGTTTTTATGTTGTCTCTCATTTTTACAGAAATCTTGGTGAGGTCCTAATCTTCGGAGGACAAAATGAGTGGACGAATTTGCTTCCAGAAATGTTTTATCCTATTTTACTTGATCCTTATGTTCTTGTTTGGGCATTTCTTCTACCACAAAAAACAAATAAGAATAATCAACAAAGGGATTTAAGATTCCATAAAATTACAGGAGAGAAATAAACCTGTGAATAATATGACTTACCCGGCGTTCAAGCACCCCCTGGCTCCTCCGTACACATTTCCATACAAGTTCCTCATTAACCAGCCGGACAAGTGCAAGAACCGGAAGCCTTACCTTGTTCTAATGGTGCTGGTTCGATACCAGGACTTGGAGTCTAGATTTACAATACGAGAAACCTGGGGTAATGAAAGTATTTATGATGTTGAGGTGGTCAGGGTTTTTCTGGTGGGTCTACCTCAGATTGCTCCTGAGCTAACCCAGGATTTGTTAGAGGAGGAAAGTAAGATCTTTGGGGACATCGTACAACAAGACTTCATGGACACCTATTACAATTTGACCTTGAAAACCTTAATGGGTATGGAGTGGGTGACCAAATTTTGTCCTTCTGCCAGCTATGTCATGAAGATAGACAGTGACATGTTTCTAAATGTAGACTACTTGATTCATAATGTTCTATATCCAGACTTACATACCTACCCACCCTATTGCGCTGGTCCTGGATATGTTTTTTCACTTGACATGGCAAAAAAAATCTATGATGTGGCCCAAGAAATTAGGGTTATCCCCGTGGAAGATGCTTTTATGGGAATTTGCTTGTATGAACTCCACATTCCTATTAGTGAATCCCCTACAGGTTCATTTATAACCTACAGGATTCCTTATGATCACTGCAAATTTAGGAAAGTTGTCAGGGTGCAGGATTATTCTGGAGAAGAATTACGAAATGTATGGGCCGACTTTCAAGCTAAGAAGTCCCAGAATTGCTAAGAAAATAGGAACTTTTTTTAGAAGAAAAGTTGTGTTTCCTCCCAAAACATCCCATGACAGATGGACGTGGTGTTTGGGATAGTTAGAAACAATTTTTGTCAACATTAGATATGGATTGAAAATTAATATTGGGCAAAGTCCAGTATTTTGACTACTAACATTCATATGGAAAGAAAAAATATGACTCTCATGTGAACAGACATCACTGAAATATAGCCTTCATTTTCCCAGCGCCCCTCCCCTTTTGGACAGCACAGTTCTAGAGAACATTTCTGGTCTCACCTATCTGTGTCCAACTCCTCTAAGCTATATTTTTCTGTCTATTCCTACCCTCCTGAGTGCCACCATAGACAATGTCCTGAATTTCCATAAATGTTTAATCAACTACAGTAACTTCCATTCCAAAGATTAACACACACTCTGAATCCAGTCTGCAATATAAATATAGGAAGGGACACAAATTTAAATTAAAGAAATTGAGGAAGGAGTTGAGCATTAGTCATAAACACATTTGGAATATTCATATTATTGATGAATTCGCTATTAAGTTATCGGTTGTGTCCCTGCCTTCGATGCAGGCTCACATGCTGAACCCGCATGCAGGGCCACCACTAGGAATTTCAGGGCCCCATACTGGAAAACTTTTTGGGCCCCCTTGAGACTCTGCCCAGGCTTCACCTAAGCTCCACCTCCACCCCTCCAAAAGTTTGGACACACCTTCTCATCTCTAGAACAACTGTTAAGAGGACACTTTGTGCAGCAGGCCTTCATGGTAAAATAGCTGCTAGGAAACTACTCCTAAGGTCAGGCAACAAGCAGAAGAGACTTGTTTGGGCTAAAGAACACAAGGAATGGACATTAGACCAGTGGAAATCTGTGCTTTGGTCTGATGAGTCCAAATTTGAGATCTGTGGATTCAACCACCGTGTCCTTGTAGAAAAGGTGAACGGATGGACCCTACATGGCTAGTTACCATCATGAAGCATGGAGGAGGAGGTGTGATGGTGTGGGGGTGCTTTGCTGGTTACACTGTTGGAGATTTATTTAAAATTGAAGGCATACAGAACCAGCATGGCTACCACAGCATCTTGCAGTGGCGTTCTATTCCATCCAGTTTGCGTTTAGTTGGACCATCATTTATTTTTCAACAGGACAATGACCCCAAACACACCTCCAGGCTGTGTAAGGGCTATTTGACTAAGAAGGAGAGTGATGGGATGCTACGCCAGATGACCTGGTCTCCACAATCACCAGACCTGAACCCAATCGAGATGGTTTGGAGTGAGCTGGACCGCAGAGTGAAGGCAAAAGGGCCAACAAGTGCTAAACATCTCCGGTAACTCCTTCAAGACTGTTGGAAAACCATTTCTGGTGACTACCTCTTGAAGCTCATCAAGAGAATGCCAGGAGTGTGCAAAGTAGTAATGAAAGCAAAAGGTGGCTACTTTGAAGAACCTAGAATATAAGACATATTTTCAGTTGTTTCACACTTTAAGTATTTCATTCCACATGTGTTAATTCATAGTTTTGATGCCTTCAATGTGAATCTACAATTTTCAGAGTCCTGAAATTAAAGAAAACTCTTTGAATGAGAAGGTGTGTCCAAAATTTTGGTCTGTACTGTATATATATCAGAAGGCAGCACTCCATTTTTCTTCAGGTTTGTCTTTCGTTAATGGCCCAGAACACAGGACGTTTCGGTCAGAAACTGACCTTTCTCCAACAGACTGTGGGCCATTAAGGAAAGACAAACCTGAGGAAAAATGGAGTGCTGCCTTCTGAGTTTTTGAATATATTGAATGGACTGTAGGATGCTGTTTATGAAGGATTTTTACATCCAATCACAATCTGTCGGTGCTGCTCTGGAAAATTTTTATATATATATATATATATATGTATATATATATATATATATATACACACACACACAATATACATACAGGTGTGCTCAAAAGCTTACATACCCCGGCAGATTTTTTGCTCTCTTGACCTTTTTTCTGAGAATATGAATGATACCACAAAGACTTTTTTTCACTCATGGTTAATAGTTGGGTGAAGCAATTTATTGTGTTTTCTCTTTTTAAATCATAATGACAACCAAAACCATCCAAATCAAACCCTGATTAAAACTTCACATACCCTGGTGATTTTGGCCTGATAACATGCACAGGAGTTGACATAGATGGGTGTGAATGGCTAATAAATGTAACATCCTCACCTGTGACCTGTTTGCTTGTAATCAGTGTGTGTGCATAAAAGCTGAGTGAGTTTCTGGGATCCAGACAGACTCAGGCATCTTTCATCTATCCACTGACATTTCTGGATTGTGAGTCATGGGGAAAGCATAAGAATTGTCAACGGATCTATGGGAAAAGATGTTGAGCTGTATAAAACAGGAAAGGGATACAAAAAGATATCCAAAGAATTTATAATGCCAGTCAGCAGTGTTCAAACTGTGATTAACAAATGGAAAATCAGGGGATCTGTAAAAACCAAATGACGATCAGGTAGACCAACAGAAATTTTGGCCACAACTGCCAGGAAAATTGTTCGGGATGCAAAGAAAAACCCACAAATAACATCAGCTGAAATACAGGACTCACTGAAAACTAGCAGTGCGGGTGTTTCAAGATGCACAATAAAGAGGCAATGGAAGAAAAATGGGCTGCATGGGTGAGTCACCAATATGCCAAACAGCACAGAGACAAGCCTCCAAAATTCTGGAACAAGGTAATTTGGAGTGATGAGACCAAAATCAAACTTTTTTACCACAATCATAAACGTTACCTTTGGAGCAGTGTCAGCAAGGCCTATGATGAAAGGAACACGAACACCATTCTGACTGTAAAGCACGGAGGAGGATCGCTAATGATGTGTGGATGTGTGAGCTACAAAAGCACAGGAAACTTGGTCAAAGTTGAAAGAAAGATGAATGCAGCATGTTATCAGCAAATACAGGAGGCAAATTTGCATTCATCAACCCGAAAGCTGCGCATGGAACGTACTTGAACGTTACAACATGACAGGGATCCAAAACACAAGGCCAAGTCGACCTGTCATTGACTACAGCAGAAAAAAGTGAAGGTTCTGGAGTGGCCATCTCAGTCTTTGACCTCAATATCATTGACCCACTCTGGGGAAAACTCAAGCGCGCAGTTTATGCAAGAAAGCCCAAACATTTACTGGAAATGGAAGCTTTTTGCTAAGAAGAATGGGCAGCTTTACTATCTGAGAAAATAAGAGCCTCATCCACAACTACCACAGAAGACATCAAGCTGTCATTGATGTTACAGGGGCCAATAAACGGTATTAATAACTGGGGTATGTGAGCTTTTAATCAGGGTCATTTGGATGTTTTTGGTTGTCATTATGATATAAAAAGCGAAAATACAGTA
Organism: Anomaloglossus baeobatrachus; assembly: GCF_048569485.1. Classification (NCBI taxonomy): domain Eukaryota; kingdom Metazoa; phylum Chordata; class Amphibia; order Anura; family Aromobatidae; genus Anomaloglossus; species Anomaloglossus baeobatrachus. The sequence continues at coordinate 658,019,159 of NC_134356.1, read as the reverse complement.
GTTTGACAATAAATGGCTTCACCCAACCATTAAGCATGAGTGGAAAAAATGTTTTTGTGTTACCATAGACAGTCTCAGAAAAAAAGGCCAAGAAAACAAAAAATCTGTTGGGGTATGTAAATTTTTGAGTACAACTGTGTGTGTGTGTGTGTGTGTGTGTGTGTGTGTATGTATATATGTGTGGGATACTATACAAAGGGGCAGTGTACTTGAGGGATATTATACAGGGGGTGTGTATTAATTTTCTGCGGGAAATACTTCATTTTCTGGAACCACTTCAAGGTTGCTAACACTTTTGGCCATGACTGTGTGTGTGTTTATATATATATATATATATATATATATGTGTGTGTGGGGGGGATAGTATACAAAGGGGCAGCGTACTTGAGGGATATTATACAGGGGGTGTATTATTAATTTTCTGCGGGAAATACTTCATTTTCTGGAACCACTTCAAGGTTGCTAACACTTTTAGCCATGACTGTCTGTGTGTGTGTGTTTATATATATATATATATATATATGTGTGTGTGTGTGGGGGATAGTATACAAAGGGGCAGCGTACTTGAGGGATATTATACAGGGGGTGTATTATTAATTTTCTGTTGGAAATACTTCATTTTGTGTGTGTGTGTGTATATATATATATATATATATATATATACACACACACATACACACACACACACACACATACACACACACACACAGTCACAGCTAGAAGTGTTAGCAACCTTGAAGTGGTTCCATAAAATGAAGTATTTCCCGCAGAAAATTAATAATACACCCTCTGTATAATATCCCTCAAGTACACTGCCCCTTTGTATACTATCCCCCCCAAACATATATATATATATATATATATATATATATATATATATACAGTTCCTACAAGTAGTATTCAACCCCCTGCAGATTTAGCAGGTTTGATAAGATGCAAATAAGTTAGAGCCTGCAAACTTCAAACAAGAGCAGGATTTATTAACAGATGCATAAATCTTACAAACCAACAAGTTATGTTGCTCAGTTAAATTTTAATACATTTTCAACATAAAAGTGTGGGTCAATTATTATTCAACCCCTAGGTTTAATATTTTGTGGAATAACCCTTGTTTACAATTACAGCTAATTATCGTCTTTTATAAGACCTGATCAGGCCGGCACAGGTCTCTGGAGTTATCTTGGCCCACTCCTCCATGCAGATCTTCTCCAAGTTATCTAGGTTCTTTGGGTGTCTCATGTGGACTTTAATCTTGAGCTCCTTCCACAAGTTTTCAATTGGGTTAAGGTCAGGAGACTGACTAGGCCACTGCAACACCTTGATTTTTTCCCTCTTGAACCAGGCCTTGGTTTTCTTGGCTGTGTGCTTTGGGTCGTTGTCTTGTTGGAAGATGAAATGACGACCCATCTTAAGATCCTTGATGGAGGAGCGGAGGTTCTTGGCCAAAATCTCCAGGTAGGCCGTGCTATCCATCTTCCCATGGATGCGGACCAGATGGCCAGGCCCCTTGGCTGAGAAACAGCCCCACAGCATGATGCTGCCACCACCATGCTTGACTGTAGGGATGGTATTCTTGGGGTCGTATGCAGTGCCATCCAGTCTCCAAACGTCACGTGTGTGGTTGGCACCAAAGATCTCGATCTTGGTCTCATCAGACCAGAGAATCTTGAACCAGTCTGTCTCAGAGTCCTCCAAGTGATCATGAGCAAACTGTAGACGAGCCTTGACATGACGCTTTGAAAGTAAAGGTACCTTACGGGCTCGTCTGGAACAGAGACCATTGCGCTGGAGTACGTTACTTATGGTATTGACTGAAACCAATGTCCCCACTGCCATGAGATCTTCCCGGAGCTCCTTCCTTGTTGTCCTTGGGTTAGTCTTGACTGTTCAGACAAGCCTGGCCTCGGCACGGGTGGAAACTTTCAAAGGCTGTCCAGGCCGTGGAAGGCTAACAGTAGTTCCATAAGCCTTCCACTTCCGGATGATGCTCCAAACAGTGGAGACAGGTAGGCCCAACTCCTTGGAAAGGGTTTTGTACCCCTTGCCAGCCTTGTGACCCTCCACGATCTTGTCTCTGATGGCCTTGGAATGCTCCTTTGTCTTTCCCATGTTGACCAAGTATGAGTGCTGTTCACAAGTTTGGGGAGGGTCTTAATTAGTCAGAAAAGGCTGGAAAAAGAGATAATTAATCCAAACATGTGAAGCTCATTGTTCTTTGTGCCTGAAATACTTCTTAATACTTTAGGGGGACCAAACAGAATTCTGGTGGTTTGAGGGGTTGAATAATAAATGACCCTCTAAATGAACTTTTCACAATTTAAAAAAAATAAAATAAAAAAAGAAATAACATTCTTTTTTGCTGCAGTGCATTTCACACTTCCAGGCTTATCTACAGTCCAAATGTCACAATGCCAAGTTAATTCCGAATGTGTAAACCTGCTAAATCTGCAGGGGGTTCAATACTACTTGTAGGCACTGTATATATATACACACACACACACACACACACACACACACACAGAGTCATGGCTAGAAGTGTTAGCAACCTTGAAGTGGTTTCAGAAAATGAAGTATTTCCCACAGAAAATTAATAATACACCCTCTGTATAATATCCCTCAAGTACGCTGTCCCTTTGTGTACTATCCCCCACACAAGCTTCCTCTCTTTATATATATTCCCCACATACTCCCCCTCTCTATATTGCCCCGCAAACACTACCCCTCTGTATACTATCACCACCCACTACCCTCGACAATCTTCAGCTCACGGAGCCCTTACATGTCCCCACTGGATACCACATCCTCACCACCTCCGCATTACCTGCAGCTGTGTGATGTTTGCAGAATTATGACCTCATCACGCTGCTGCACACTGGGCCGTGGGATAACGCACCAGCATCCTGCTATGGTCCACTGACTTTGCTTCCGCCACATGCCTAATTTGCATGCGATGCCCTAGAAGGGCTTTGCATGTAATTTAGCCAGGGTAGATTCTGAAGCGACACTGCTGGGAACCTCTGCTGTGGCTGTGACTACAGCCTGGAGAAGCGGGAGGGTTTGGCCTGGATCTTCGTAAAGCTAAGTAATTACCACAGGCCTAGGCCCCCTCTTCACCGGGCTCCATATACCAGTCATAGTTGTCATGCCCTGATGGCAGCCCTGCCCGCATGCATGTCTCCCCTACACTTGAAGGTTGTTTTAATCATGTACCTCCAACAGGTGTGGATGGATGCAAGATCCACCCACACCTATTAACCAATTAAGTGCTGTTGTCAATCACTGACAGTGATATTCAACACACGCAGACAGGAAGCACGTCATTGATCCTGACCATCAGCGAGCCCATCATGTGATCGCGGGGTGCCGCTGAGTCATAACAGCCAGGGTCTCCTGAAGACCCCATACACCATGTCATCTCGATCCTACTATGAACACCATCCCATGACTAATATTTATAGCACAGGCGGACTAGTAAGTATAGTAAAAAATATTAATCCCCTACCGACAAAGAACGCACAGGTACGTCCTGTGTCGGCTCCTTGACTTTGATAAGGGATCACACATCAACCCCATGTCTTTCCTTGCACATGTCCGCTGATCTGATCAGCGGACATGTGCCTTTGGGAGATCCACTCACATCTATTAACTAGTTAAATCCCGCTATCAATCTCTGACAGCGGGATTTAATGTGCCACGGCGGAGAGCACGTCATTCTCCGCTCCCGTTGGTGGCCCCGTGATGCGATTGCGGGGCGCTGACAGATTGTCATGACAGCCGGGGGTCAGCTGATGACCCCTGTGTCTATCATGACAAACTTCCTGTAAATGCTGGCTGTGAGCGACATTCATAGGAAGTCAAGGAGAAGAGAGAAAACACAGCCCACCAAGAAATTATTGTTAGGTGTGGAGCTCGGGAAACCTGGTCCGGCTTACAGGTAACAGCAAATGGACAGACGAAAAAAATCCCGCACTGTGGCGCCCCTGACCTGGTCAGGCACCACTGAGTACTGCACCCATGCTGGGGACAGTACAAAACAGGTAATCCAGAAGGCTGACCGAGGTGTGACTACACAGGCGCATAGTGATCAGGTCTCACACATTTACCTTTGAGAGGACCCCTGGGGATCCCAGGAGGGGGCGAAGCCTCCATCTCCACTCGAGGGGTGTGGTAGAGAGCCTGGTTGCTAGGTGACGTAGGCAAGAACAGGAGAGGAGGGAAGAGTGAGCCGAAGACAGTTGAGTGGTGAAGTTCAGGGAGGGCAGAAGCAGACCCTGTAGCTCTACACAATTCTGACAACGTACGCGCAGTGACTACCGACGGGGGAGATCGGTCACCTGGTAGTGCTGCCCGAAATCCACCCACGACTAAAGAGAGAGCAACGGAGTGGTAAGTAAGGAGACTGTCAGGGAGATACCAGGCCCAAACGGGTAACAGGTCCCGGTGCAGGGATAGATCCACCTGTCCTTTGCCAAACCTGCATGAGGGGGCACTTTACACCCCCAAGACAACACCACAGAGTCCGCAGCCACGTAGCCAAAGTGAGGGCCCATAGCTCACAGGAGGCAAGCAGCCGGAGTGACCTGGTCCAGGCTACAAGCAAACGGGCCAAAAAGAAGGGGAGAGAGGCACCAGCAACTTCCCTGGGCGACCCCAGCAGGGCTTCAAGCAGGGGTTACCCCAAAACACAACGGGCTAAGGAAGGCGAGTTGGTAGCCACCCCCATAAGTCAGCCTGAAGGACACCTGGTTCCAGCCTGGTTCATCCCAGCTACGCCCGGGTTACTCACCCTGCCACCATCAGTGAGTAAAATCCCTGAAAGACATCCTGCTTGTGCTTGTGAGTTATTCTGCGACTTGTAGTTCCACACCCCTACACGGGACCCTGGGGCATGCCTCACTCTCAGGAGGCTATTACAACTGACTGCACCTACTATCAGCCCCAGGCACCCCTAACCTGCAGTGGCGGTCTCCACTGACCGCAATTCTGAGAGTGGCGTCACGACAATCAAAATAGAGGATTTCCTACCTGTGACAAGATCCAGCCGCGTGGAGTCCCTGAAGGTAATGCACCGCTGCACCGACACCGAGCCTCGGGGCCCCACACATCTGGCGTCACGAACAGGATAAGGACTAGACCTGTTCAGACAGGTGACCATGTGCCTGGGCGGTCCGCTTGGAAAATTGGAAGCGCCGCCATATTGCCACCATGAAAAGCGCGCTGAAAAACAACAGCAGCCCGCGCTGGGAGAAGTTACCGCCCACGAAGAGGTGTGGCTACCCAGAGATCCCCTGAAGGGTCCTGGCCTCGCGAGTGTTGAGAGCGGAGGCGTTCAGAGACGTCGGGAAAGAAAGGGAGCCAGAAGCCTGCTACTAGAAGAAGGAGACGCAGAGGAAATATCGTCTGAACGCAGAGACCCAGAACCAGGCTCCGCTGCCTGGTGGTATCGGGAACTTGCCCATTTTGCGACCAACTGGAGGCCAGGGTCGTATGGCAGATCAGCGAGGGACGTACGGAGCTTCTGGAGATGGCTGCAGCGGTTCAGGCCTATGAGAGGGGAACCGCACGACGAGTGCCAGACCGAGCGGCGACGACTCAAACCCCGATGATGTTACCGATGGGTGAGTCCTGTGTTGCCCCTGTCAGCGCGAGTGCCCCGACCCCTGCTGCCATGCCCGCGGTCCCTGGAGAGATGCCCGGCGCGGCGACGCTGAATCAGACCGCAGCCACGCCAGGTGCGGCCCGCCGAGCCCAGGCCGCCGCAACGATGCCCAGCCCGGCCCGCAAAGATCCGGCTGCCACCGCGACCCTCCTCCACGCCGCAGGTGCGGCCCGCCAAGGACCGGCTGCAGCTGCGACGCCAATCCAGGCCGCAGAAGCGCCCAGCCCGGCCCGCACAGATCCCATCGCAGCTGCGACGCCAATCCAGGCCGCAGAAGCGCCCAGCCCGGCCCGCACAGATCCCATCGCAGCTGCGACGCCAATCCAGGCCGCCGCAGCGATGCCCTGCTCGGCCCGCCAAGACCAGGCCGCTGCCACGCCAGGCTCGGCCCGCCAAGACAAGACTGTACAATTATTTACCCCGGCCTGCCAGGTCAGAGCAGACACCGCTCCCCAGCCCAAGGAAGTCCCTGCTAGGAAGTCCCTGCTGGGGGAGGACCCCGAATACTGGAAGCTGAAGACTGATCTAGAGGCCCACTTCCCAAAGGAGATGGTGGACCGGTATCTGCTCCCTCCGCATACTCACAGGAAAACTCCTGCAACATTCATGTCAAAGGGTCCCCCGCCCTGGCCTGCTGATGAAAATCCATCCCTAGCGCTGCCACAAGAGAAGTGCCCAGAAGAACTAAGGGGGAGGGGAGGCCAGGAAGCTGAGAAGCTGACCCCAGAGCCATCAGCAGTGGATGCAGCACCAGTCCAAGAGCCAGAGATGCTGCCGTACTCCCGCTGGGATGAAGAGGGACCGACATCCTCTGCTGAGGAAGATTTGTCCAGATACCTCACCTGGGAGCCTGCAAGCGGTGAGGTGGCAGCCAGGCAGGACCCAGCCCGCAGGACACGGCGCCGCAGCAGGACAAGGGATCCACCTGCACAGCAGTCTTCCGAGGAGAAGGACGAGGTCACGGCCAGAGACTTAGAGGAAAAGCGGTCCTTGAGAAGGGCCAAATCGCAGGTCAGAGGCCCACTTTGTCGAGGAGTTGTAGAAGACTTCAGTCTAAGGTCTGGATATGGCTTTATAGTAGCACCTGGTGTAAAAGAGGGCATATTTGTGAACAGAAGGGATGTTAGAGCACATTTACCTAGAGGACATCCAGGAAGAAACCTACAGATAGGAGACCCAGTAGAATTTACAAAGCACCAAGGAGAACGCGGATGGTATGCACTAGATGTCACACCCTGCCCCAGAAATCCCTACAGTAAACCTGCTATCTCAACAACAGAAGATGAGGATACAGAAAAAGAAACAGACGACAGAAACATAGAAAATGTCAGGTGCCAAAGCCCAATAGGCAAAAGCCCTGGTGGAATGGAGTAGAGAAAAGTAAAGAAAACTACAGCAGTTTGAAAAGTTTTGCAACGTTCAAGTTTAAGCACGTGCCCACATGAACTGATGTGAGAAAATCCTTTTGCACCTCGTGTATGAACCTTAAGGCTATGAACTGTCTATAGCCACAAACTCTCGCAGTGTTTATAGTTACCCCAGAGGTACAACCACTACCAGGGAGCACGCCTGTTTATGGGGCCTGGCTCTCCACCACAAAGAGGGTACCTGGTCAGCACCAACTGTGGAGGCCGCCTCTACATCCTGCCAGAAGTGGCTGAAGGCGCGGCTCCACCAGGCCAGGTATACCCTGAAACCACCAGACCATGAAAGCCGCCTCTACATCCTGCCAGAAGTGGCTGAAGGCGCGGCCAACGGGAGAGGCAGATGGGAAGAAAGGTCTGGGGAAGCTGATGGCCCAGACCTGGTTACCAAAAGAAACCGGTGACCTGCCGCCTGAGAGGGTTTAGGGTGGGTTAACGGACTTGTGGGTGGAGGGTGGTGATGTATGATACCTGTTGGTTTTAAAACGTTTTACCATGTTTTACGCATTTTAAAATGTTGTCTTGCAGCCCGAGGACGTGCTGGTGATAACTAAGGGGGAATGTGGCGCCCCTGACCTGGTCAGGCACCACTGAGTACTGCACCCATGCTGGGGACAGTACAAAACAGGTAATCCAGAAGGCTGACCGAGGTGTGACTACACAGGCGCATAGTGATCAGGTCTCACACATTTACCTTTGAGAGGACCCCTGGGGATCCCAGGAGGGGGCGAAGCCTCCATCTCCACTCGAGGGGTGTGGTAGAGAGCCTGGTTGCTAGGTGACGTAGGCAAGAACAGGAGAGGAGGGAAGAGTGAGCCGAAGACAGTTGAGTGGTGAAGTTCAGGGAGGGCAGAAGCAGACCCTGTAGCTCTACACAATTCTGACAACGTACGCGCAGTGACTACCGACGGGGGAGATCGGTCACCTGGTAGTGCTGCCCGAAATCCACCCACGACTAAAGAGAGAGCAACGGAGTGGAAAGTAAGGAGACTGTCAGGGAGATACCAGGCCCAAACGGGTAACAGGTCCCGGTGCAGGGATAGATCCACCTGTCCTTTGCCAAACCTGCATGAGGGGGCACTTTACACCCCCAAGACAACACCACAGAGTCCGCAGCCACGTAGCCAAAGTGAGGGCCCATAGCTCACAGGAGGCAAGCAGCCGGAGTGACCTGGTCCAGGCTACAAGCAAACGGGCCAAAAAGAAGGGGAGAGAGGCACCAGCAACTTCCCTGGGCGACCCCAGCAGGGCTTCAAGCAGGGGTTACCCCAAAACACAACGGGCTAAGGAAGGCGAGTTGGTAGCCACCCCCATAAGTCAGCCTGAAGGACACCTGGTTCCAGCCTGGTTCATCCCAGCTACGCCCGGGTTACTCACCCTGCCACCATCAGTGAGTAAAATCCCTGAAAGACATCCTGCTTGTGCGTGTGAGTTATTCTGCGACTTGTAGTTCCACACCCCTACACGGGACCCTGGGGCATGCCTCACTCTCAGGAGGCTATTACAACTGACTGCACCTACTATCAGCCCCAGGCACCCCTAACCTGCAGTGGCGGTCTCCACTGACCGCAATTCTGAGAGTGGCGTCACGACAATCAAAATAGAGGATTTCCTACCTGTGACAAGATCCAGCCGCGTGGAGTCCCTGAAGGTAATGCACCGCTGCACCGACACCGAGCCTTGGGGCCCCACAGCACCAGCAATATAAAAAAAATATTTATAAATATAAAAAGCCCATAATTCAAACATAATATCGCATGCAGAGCAAAGAAACGTCAATGCGTTTCAAGTAGAAAAAGCTCTTATTCATGACCATAAATAAAATAAAATCCAATCAGTAAAGGGCACTATAAGAAGAAAGAATCAAAATGCAAGAATTACATTTTTGGAGGGCTCTGCAACATTGCAATAAACTGCAATAAGAGGTGATAAAAATATTGCATCTACACAAAAGTGATATTATAAAAAACATCAGCTCTGGGCACAAAAAATAAGCCCTCACAATGCATCAGATCCCGAAATATAAGTATGTTACTGGTCTTAGAAAATGGCACTAAAAGCGCAATGTTTTTTTTTTAATTTCTGTTTTTATTTTTCTCCACTTAAAGGGAACCTGTCATGTGCAATATGCACCCAGAACCACGAGCAGTTCTGGGTGCACATTGCTAATCCCTGCCTAACCGTCCCTGTATACACTGACATAGATAAAGGGATCTTTAGAAAAAGTGTTTCTAAAGATCTTTTATCGTATGCTAATGAGCTGAGGGACTAGTCCCAAGGGCGTTAGTTCCCTTGGCTAGTCGGCCCCCTTAGCAAGTAAGTATGCCCCTATGGGCCCCTGTGGGTGTGCTATCATGCTAATGAATACGCAGCGTCAGAGGATGATCTCACTCACCTCTCCGCTGCCATCGCATGCGAAGCTGGATGACCCCGAAGTTTCAGTCATGCGCACTACTTCAGTTTGAAACCGGGACGCGTTACACCCAGCTTCATAGTGTGCATGTGTGACGCCCTGGACTAGCCAGGTAGTCACAGTTAGACCCTTGCACTACACCCATCCCCAAATAAGGTGACACCAGCCAACCTACAAAACCCTAGTCACCTCCCTCTGGGTTTGATGTCCATAACAGGGGGACGGAGCCAGGTGGTTGGCCACACCCACCTAGGATTTCACATGCCCAGAGGCAGGAAAACCAGTCAGAACTGTTTGGAGAGGAGTGTGTAGTAGTTGGAGGAGAGCAATTAGGAGGAGTAAAATCTGTCAGTGTCCTGGGTAGGAGCCCGGGCACTTTGGCTAGGAGGCAGACGATGGTGGCCGGGACGCAGGAGCCGGGAAGACAGCCCGGTGGAACTGTAGGTAGCCGGGACAGGGTAGTGAACCGCCGGTACTGAACCGGGGAACCAGCTGGAAACCGGAGCACAAGTGGGGGTACTCAGACCCTGAAACGCGGTCCCGAATCTACCGGACCCCGTTAATTAACTGATTCACTGATCACTGCCGATTCAGAGCTGGCTGCAGCCAACCTCAGTGAAGGAGGTAAGGCAGTTCCTGGGCCTGGTGGGTTACTACCGCCGCTTTATCAAAGAGTATACGAAGATGGCTGCACCAATGCGGGTCCTCCTCGTGGGACAGACCAGGAATGGCAGATCGCGGGGACCCCCGTTCGTCTGGGACGCCAAGCACGAGGAGTCCTTCCAACAGTTGAAGTCGGCCCTAACAGAAGACGAAATCTTAGCCTATCCCGACTACGGCCTTCCCTTCGTCCTCTACACCGACGCCAGCAATGTAGGCCTGAGTGCGGTCTTGTCCCAGGTCCAAGGCGGAAAAGAGAAGGTGATCACCTATGCCAGTAGGAAGCTCCGGCCCAAAAAAGAGGAACCCCGAGAATTACTGCTCCTTCAAGCTCGAGTTCGAGTTTAAACATTACCTCGCAGCGGCGAAGGTCACGGCCTATATGGATAACAACCCATTGACCCACCTGGATACGGCCAAATTGGACGCCCTGGAGCAGCGGTGGATGGCCCGACTGTCCAACTACGACTTCACCATCAAGTACAGGGCTGGCCGCAAGAACACCAACGCGGATGCACTATCTCGGATGCCCCATTTACCCAACAAGGAGATGGAGGAGGACCATTTGGAAGAGATCGAGTTGCCTGCGTTCCATAGGCCACATGGTGAGAAGCCTCGCGCTAATCAACAACAAGCAAGCCTGGCTCCGCTGCCCAGCCAGGGGTGGCAGGATGCCCAAGACCAGGAGCCTGCAGTCCTGCTGGTCAAAACGCTGTTGGCTCAGGGTTCTTCCAGGATGAGTCCCACGGCCCCCTCCGAAGTCCAGCGGTTGTGGAGGGAGAGAGACCGCCTGTACCTACACCAAGGGAAGTTGTATAGGGGATCGATCAACCCGAAGACCCATGAGAAGGTTCGCCAACTGGTGGTGCCCCAGGCATGTGTGCCTAAGGTCCTGCAGGCCTACCATTATGGCGCAGGACACTTCGGATGGAAGAAGCTGGAGATGCTGCTAAGGGAGCGGTTTTACTGGAGTGGGATGCGGGAGTCCGTGGAAGCCTGGTGCCGAGAGTGTGGTTCCTGTACGTTGAGAAGAAGGGACGAAGCCAGCCAGAAAGCCCCGCTACAGCCAATCGTCACCCACCAGCCGCTGGAGTTGGTCGCCCTAGACCATGTTAAGCTTGCACCCAGCCGGAGTGGGTATACCTATGCCCTGACTATCGTGGACCATTACTCCAGGTTCATGGTGGTTGTTCCCATTAAGGATTTAACAGGGCGCACTGCAGCCAGAGCCTTTCAGGCCTACTTCTGCCGACCGCATGGCTATCCGGAGAAGGTGCTAACGGACCAAGGCCTGGCCTTCGAAGCAGAGGTGTTCCAGGAATTCTGCCAACTGCACGGGTGCAAGACGATCCGGACCACGCCCTACCATGCCCAAATTAATGGGATGTGCGAGAAAATGAACCATCTGGTCCTTAACCTCCTTAAAACTCTGCCCCTGGAAGAGTGGAACTTGTGGCCTGAAAAACTGCCCGACTTGGTGGACATGTACAACAACATTCCCTGCAGTTCCACCAAGTGTACACTGGCGTATCTGATGAGAGCTCGACTGGGACGGCTGCCTGTGGATGTCGAGATGGACATAGAGGTGCCTGAAACCCTTCCTCCCACTGCCAACTGGGATGCTAAGCGGCAAACGCAGTATCGGAAGATCCAAGCGTATGTGGAGAGATACCTGCGTCAAAGCTGAGAGAAGCAGGAGCAGCGCTTCAACAAGAGAACGCCGGCTACCCCGTTCGAACCCGGAGATGTGGTACTGAAGCGCAAGAGGAGAACGCACAAGCTTGACGATCAATGGGAGAGAGCCCCATATGTCATCCAGCCCACTGGGTGGGAGAACGAGAAAACCTACCTAATCAGTCGCAACCAGGGGAAGACCACGGCCACCGTTTCCAGGGACCACCTGAAGAGATGCCCGGATCCCCTGAAGCCGGTGGGAGGAGTTCCTGTACCTGTACCGAGTAGGGAAAAGGAGAAAGAGGTGATCCATACCGTGATGGGCGACTTTCCGGCAGATTGGCAGATTGGCAGAATGTCGCAGTAATTATTCCCGTAATAATGTTCCCACAACCCATGGAAGAAATGGAACCGGAAATGCTCGCCAGCGAGCCGCCTGAACAAGCGCCCAAGGATGCACCTACCCCACGTCCCTGCAGGTCTCTCCCTGCCACACCTGACACAAGAGAGGAGGGACTGATCGCCTCCTCTCTTCCGCCACCTTCTCCTGACCCCACAGGGCCCCAAAGGTCCACACGCCCTAATCTAGGCAGGCCCCCGCTTAGGTATAGGGAGACTACTATCTAGGGGAGCAACATGTTGATTGTGTAAATACAGTTAGGTCCAGAAATATTTGGACAGTGACACAAGTTTTGTTATTTTAGCTGTTTACAAAAACATGTTCAGAAATACAATTATATATATAATATGGGCTGAAAGTGCACACTCCCAGCTGCAATATGAGAGTTTTCACATCCAAATCGGAGAAAGGGTTTAGGAATCATAGCTCTGTAATGCATAGCCTCCTCTTTTTCAAGGGACCAAAAGTAATTGGACAAGGGACTCTAAGGGCTGCAATTAACTCTGAAGGCGTCTCCCTCGTTAACCTGTAATCAATGAAGTAGTTAAAAGGTCTGGGGTTGATTACAGGTGTGTGGTTTTGCATTTGGAAGCTGTTGCTGTGACCAGACAACATGCGGTCTAAGGAACTTTCAATTGAGGTGAAGCAGAACATCCTGAGGCTGAAAAAAAAGAAAAAATCCATCAGAGAGATAGCAGACATGCTTGGAGTAGAAAAATCAACAGTCGGGTACATTCTGAGAAAAAAGGAATTGACTGGTGAGCTTGGGAACTCAAAAAGGCCTGGGCGTCCACGGATGACAACAGTGGTGGATGATCGCCGCATACTTTCTTTGGTGAAGAAGAACCCGTTCACAACATCAACTGAAGTCCAGAACACTCTCAGTGAAGTAGGTGTATCTGTCTCTAAGTCAACAGTAAAGAGAAGACTCCATGAAAGTAAATACAAAGGGTTCACATCTAGATGCAAACCATTCATCAATTCCAAAAATAGACAGGCCAGAGTTAAATTTGCTGAAAAACACCTCATGAAGCCAGCTCAGTTCTGGAAAAGTATTCTATGGACAGATGAGACCAAGATCAACCTGTACCAGAATGATGGGAAGAAAAAAGTTTGGAGAAGAAAGGGAACGGCACCTGATCCAAGGCACACCACATCCTCTGTAAAACATGGTGGAGGCAACGTGATGGCATGGGCATGCATGGCTTTCAATGGCACTGGGTCACTTGTGTTTATTGAGACATAACAGCAGACAAGAGTAGCCGGATGAATTCTGAAGTGTACCGGGATATACTTTCAGCCCAGATTCAGCCAAATGCCGCAAAGTTGATCGGACGGCGCTTCATAGTACAGATGGACAATGACCCCAAGCATACAGCCAAAGCTACCCAGGAGTTCGTGAGTGCAAAAAAGTGGAACATTCTGCAATGGCCAAGTCAATCACCAGATCTTAACCCAATTGAGCATGCATTTCACTTGCTCAAATCCAGACTTAAGACGGAAAGACCCACAAACAAGCAAGACCTGAAGGCTGCGGCTGTAAAGGCCTAGCAAAGCATTAAGAAGGAGGAAACCCAGCGTTTGGTGATGTCCATGGGTTCCAGACTTAAGGCAGTGATTGCCTCCAAAGGATACGCAACAAAATATTGAAAATAAAAATTTTTTTTTGGGTTTGGTTTATTTGTCCAATTACTTTTGACCTCCTAAAATGTGGAGTGTTTGTAAAGAAATGTGTACAATTCCTACAATTTCTATCAGATATTTTTATTCAAAACTTCAAATTAAACGTTACAATCTGCACTTGAATTCTGTTGTAGAGGTTTCACTTCAAATCCAATGTGGTGGCATGCAGAGCCCAACTCGCGAAAATTGTGTCACTGTCCAAATATTTCTGGACCTAACTGTATGTGTATGAATGAGCACCAATCACCCGAGACTCTCACCTGATTAAGAAAAGTTAAAGAGCGGTAGTGGTTCCCGGTTACCATGTTAAAGTCCCCGTTGGGACCATCTTGCCCGTCCCTGTTGGGACTTTAAAGTGTTTCACCCCATTTTAATAGACAAGGCCGAGAACTTGCAGGCCACCCAATAACATTTGGGCCTTGAAAATAGCCCCTTTGGACCCTCCTATCCCGTCCTACAGTCTCCGGAGAGGCTGGTTGGAGGAAGGGTCTGCAGCAGAGGAGGCCGGGGTCCCGTCACCAATGCAAACGGTGACAACCCTCTGGGTCAGGGGTCCCCTGGACGTGGGGCCTCTGAGAGACTGCCGGGTATGGAACTTTGTACCCGGCCCGTTGTGGGCAATACCCGTACCTGGGCCTGTTTCCTGGACTGGGGAAAAGGGGTACTGACCTGGTTTTCTTAGAGGCAGCATCAAGGTGCAGGTTTACTTGGGTGGGCAAGCGGAAGGACCCGGTCGCATTCCCGTTAATAAAAATGTTATATAATATTTGCAACATTTAAATAACCTGCCTCCTGTAAGGGAAGATTCTACAGTTTTAAAATGTAAATACTGTTACTGTTATTATACTTGTATTTGTGTTCTATTTTTATCTTTTTCAGTTACAAAATAAACCGGTGGTGGTCGGGCAGCCCGCGGACGGTCTGCATTCAACCAAGGGGGAGTGTGACGCCCTGGACTAGCCAGGTAGTTACAGTTAGACCCTTGCACTACACCCATCCCCAAATAAGGTGACACCAGCCAACCTACTAAACCCTAGTCACCTCCCTCTGGGTTTGATGTCCACAACAGGGGGGCGGAGCCAGGCGGTTGGCCATGCCCATCTAGGAGTTCACATGCCCAGAGGCAGGAAAACCAGTCAGATCTGTTTGGAGAGGAGTGTGGAGTAGTTGGAGGAGAGCAGTTAGGAGGAGTAAAATCTGTCAGTGTCCTTGGTAGGAGCCCGGGCACTTTGGCTAGGAGGCAGATGGTGGTGGCCATCTGCAGAAGCCGGGAAGACAGCCCGGTGGAACCATAGGTAGCCGGGACAGGGTAGTGGCCCGCCAGTACCGAACCGGGGAACCAGCTGGAAACCGGAGCACAATTGGGGGTACTTAGACCCTGAAACGCGGTCCCGAATCTACCGGACCCCGTTAATTAACTGATTGAGGTCTGGACTTTAGGTCGTTTCCCACCCAAAGTCCCGAAAGAAGGCAACAGCCCACCGATTCCGGATAACGGCCACCGCCAAGGGCCAAGAGATCCAACGGGCCAGCGCCTGCAGGCAAACGGGCTCTCCCGACATACACGCTGGGGAGCGGGACTCCCGTCGCTGAAGCGCGGCTGTCCATTTTTACAAAAAGGTGCAGGAGAAAGGCAGACACCATCAACCCGTTTGGGGACCGAAGCAACCGGCTGCGGACACCGACCATCATCCATTTGGTTTACCAGAGACTCCCGTGTGTTTGTCAGAGTGAGTACCACTGTGCCTTCGGGCCATGCACCGCCCTGCCTCGCCAAGCACTGACACCTCACCACATCAAACGGGTCCCGGGGCTACCACCCCTGCCCACGGAGGGGTTAACATCACAAGCTGCACCAACATCTCCCCCGGGGTGCCTAGTAAACAGCAGCGGTGGTGCCTACATTCACCACAACCCGTGGGTGGCGTCACGAACTCTAATCTAAAAAAAAACCTTCAACACGCCAGCCCCCTTGCAGAGCGACGTGACGCCCGGTCCGGAGACGCTCGAGCCACCGACACACGAGCCCAGATCCGAGCAGCTTGGCTGCAGTCGAGCACGGGGCGGTACACATGACCGAAACTCCGGGGTCATGCGCACTGAGCTGAAATCCAGGTGACTGAGATCATCCTTTGACGCTGCGCATTCATTAGCATGTTAGTATGCCCTCAGAGGCCCACAGTGGCATACATACGTGCTAAGGGGGCCGACTAGCCAAGGGAATTAATGCCCAGGGACTAGTCCCTAAGCTAATTAGCATACGATAAAAGGTCTTAAGAAATACTTTTTCTAAAGATCTATTTATCTCTCTTTATCTTTATCTATGCTAGTGTATACAGGCAGGGATTAGCAATATGCACCCAGAACTTCTCGTGTTTCTGGGTGCATATTAGACCTTACAGGTTCCCTTTAAATAAAAATATATATACTCGTACTACTGACCTGACAAATCATATTGCCAAATCAGTTTTACTATATAGTGAACATGGTTAATAGATTTGAATCACTGCAGTCCGAAATGTCCGATCTATAAGTGGCGTAACGAGAAAAAAACCTCAGAGTTATGGTTTTTGGGTTGCAATAAAAGGCAATCAAAACACTGAATCTATGCCAAATTAGTATCAGTAGAAAAGTCAGCTCAGGGCACAAAAATAAGCCATCATGCAGCACCAGATCCTGAAAAATGAGAATGTTACGGGTCTTAGAAATGGCAAAAAAAAACCTACACTTTTTTGTTTACACATTTCTGAATTTTTTTGGCAATTAAAAAAAGCCTATACATGTTTGGTGTCTGTGAACTCGTAGTGACCTAGAGAATCACATGCAAGGTCAGTTTTACTATATATCGAACTGTTGCACAGCTTCTAGCTTCCCAGTTGCAGAACAAAGTTCACAGAGCAGACTACATGGGATAACAAGCTCTTTATGCCTTAGAGAACATGAGGTAATGTTATGCACAGTCATACAGCATTGCATCAGGAAGAGAAACAAAAAACAGGAAGAAAAACAAGAGACTTTTTACAATACAGTGAGTAAGGAAACTTTACACAACATCGCCATCTGCTGTTAGATCAGCATAAAGTCCTCCTTCACACATACAAAGAAGTCCACATCTGTTGTATATACCAACACGAACATGATAAATTAAAAAAAACAGACCGCACTTGGAATTTTGTTCCAGTTTTCCAGTACACTATGTGGCTGAATTAATGGTGTCATTCAAAAGTACAACTCGTCCTGCAAAAAAAAGCCCTCATACAGCTACAGTATGTGGAGGGAAAAATAAAAAGTTTTCTTAGCTAGCGATTCATCAAACTCAGGTGGACTATAGAGTTCTAATTCAGAGGGTCCCGCAATATGTGACTTTTTATTTTTTCAATGCTTTAGACTGTATTTAGGTTCTTTTATATTTTAAAGTTTTCTATTTTATTTTTTTCCATATGCTTTGCTTGTATATGTCTTGTATTTACTATAAAGTGGCTTTGATTACTAGTCCCTTGATTTTAATTTTCAATTGTTATTGCGAACTCAAATATTAAACTCTGCGGACAACATTTTAAGAGTCTGCACATACTTTTAGTTTCTTTATTTTAAAATGTAGGTACATTTTTACAAAGGAGAATTATGCTGGATAGACTTTAAAGCTATGAAATCTAAGAAGTGCTAAGAATATAGGAACATTATTATAGAAACTAAAGATAAACTAGAGAAAACAAATTTGAAGACAACTATCCATGAAGACGAGATTCTTTTCAGAAATTTACACAATGTAGTTTATACATATAGTCATGCTCGAAAGTGTTGATACCCTTGAAATTGTTCCAGAAAATTAAGTATTTCTCCCATAAAATTATTGCAATTACACATATTTTGTTATACACATGTTTATTTTCTTTGTCTGCATTGGAACGAAACAAAAAAACGTAGGGAACCAAAAAAAAAATTGGGCATAATGTCACACAATACCCCAAAATGGGCCGTCTGTTGGCACCTTTTCAAAGTTATGGGTAACCAACTTTGTTTCAAACATGTGACGCTTGTTCAAACCTTCCTGTGGTAAGTAATGGGTGTGGGCAATTTGAAAATCACACTTGATACCAGATGAAAAAGCCATGGAGATCAGAAAGAAGAGACAAGAACTGTCTGAGAACTTGAGAACCAAAATTGTTGAAAAATATCAACAATCTCAAGGTTACAAGTCCATCTCCAAAGATCTTGATGTTCCTTTGTCCATGGTGCACAACCTAATCAAGAAGTTTACAATCTATGGCACTATAGCTAATCTCCATGGAAGTGGACAACAAAGAAAAATTGATGAAAGGTTGCAACACAGGATAGTCCGGATGGTGGATAAGCCCCAACAAGTTCCAAAGACATTCAAGCTGTCTGGCAGACTCAGGGTGCATCAGAGTCAGACACGAATTATCCATCTACATTTGATTAAAATAAAGAGCTATGTTGGAGACTCAGGAGGACCCCACTGCTGACACAGAGACATGAAAAGCTTTACTGCAGTTTGCCAAAATGTACATGATAACCAATTTCCTTCTGAGAAAGTGTCTTGTGGACAGATGAGATCAGGATAGAACTTTTTGGCAAACCACATCATTCTACTGTTTACCGAAAATGGAATGATGCCTACAAAGAAAAGAACACAGCACCTACAGTCACACATGTTGGAGGTCAGAGATGTTTGGGTTTTTTTAGCTGTCTCTGGCACTGGGAGCCTTGACTGTGGCAAGGTATCATGAAATCTGAAGATCAAAAAATGATTTTGAGTGGCAATGTTGTGCCGAGTGTCAGAAGTCTGGGTTTGCGTCTTAGGTCATTGGTCTTCCAGAAGAATAATGACCCTAAACAAACTTCAAGAAGACCCCAGAAATGTATGGAAACAAAGCATTGGAGAGTTCTGAAGTGGCAGCAATGAGTCCAGATCTAAATCCCATTGAACACCTGTACCGAGGTCATAAAATTGCTGTTGGGAGAAGACTAGTATTGGGCAGACCTGGACTAACATTGTCGCGGGAGGAGGGGTTGGGAACGCCGCTCGCCTGGAACCGCTGGCGCTCGGGTCTGGTGCTTCTGCTTCTTGGTGGCTCGAGCACGGGGCTCGAGCAGCGCCTCCTCGCCCACGAGAGAAAAGGGGGAGGTTTGTGGTGGGATGTTTGGGGATGTCGGTCGTGATGCCACCCACGGGTTGTGGTGATGGTGGGCACCACCACTGCTGGTGACGGGGGATCCCGGGAGCGATGGTGGAGAGCAGCTAAGGTATCGACCCCTCCGTGGGTAGGGGCTGTTGGTCCCGGGGCCCCGTTTGGGGAGTAGGGAGGAGGTATAGGTGCAGGTGCCGATGCGGGGAGGCAGCGTGGGCGCGGGTGCAAGGTTGCGGTGCAGCGCGGTGCCAGATGGCACTGTTGTACTCACTCAGACACAGAAGGACAGAGTCTCTGGTAAACCAAACGGCTGGATGGACGGGGCCCACAGCCGGCTGTGGTGTTCTCACTCTCCCCGGACGGGTTGATGGTGGTTGTCGTTTTCCTGCACCTGTGTAAGTGTGTTTGACTCCTATGGCTTCCCACAGGTAGTCCGCTCCCCGGCATGTACGTGTCGGGAGAGCCCGTTTTGCCCGCAGGCACTGGCCCTTGGATCTCTGGCCCTTGGCGGTGGCACTTATCTGGACGGGTTGGGCTGTTGCCTTCTGACGGGACTTACGTGAGAATGAACCCCTGAAGTCCAGACCGCAATCAGATCATTTGACCTTTTTGGCGGCTCCTAGCCTAGTCGGGGTCTGAGTACCCTGCCTTGGTGCTTGGCTTCAATCTGCTCCCCGGATTCGGTACCGGCGGGTCACCGCCCGACCCCGGTCCTACGGTTC
This sequence comes from Anomaloglossus baeobatrachus, assembly GCF_048569485.1. NCBI lineage: Eukaryota > Metazoa > Chordata > Amphibia > Anura > Aromobatidae > Anomaloglossus > Anomaloglossus baeobatrachus. The sequence goes on along the minus strand of NC_134356.1, from coordinate 657,999,371 downwards.
CGCTGACCTACACCACCTCCTGCAGATGGCCACCACCATCTACCGACCTTACTGATCGTGCCTGGGCTCCAACCCAGACACCGACAGCCTTTACTCCTCTCACTTTCACTGTCTAACACCATCTCCTGTCTTTTCCCGCCTCCAGGCCTGTGAACTCCTCGGTGGGTGGGGTCAACCGCCTGGCTCCGCCCCACCTGGTGTGGACATCAAGCCTGAAGGGTGGCAACAAGGATTTTTGGTTGACTGGTGTCACCTACCCAGGGGAAGGGGTGTGTGTGTGTGTAGTGTGGTCAGCCTGGGAGCAATGAAGGGGTTCACCTTTCCAGGTGGGTTGGAGGCCTATCTTGTAGCACTTTAGTGTACGGGTCCTGCGGTTTGGAGTAACTAAGTGACCCTATTCCTAGTTGTTGCTTGTAATTTCCCTTATGGCGAGCAGCGTGAGCCGGTCATGGGTACCGCGGCCCTGGACTCTATTGTGCTATTGTGCTGATTCACCTTTTGGCTTTCTTCGGGCTAGTGGACGTGCAATTCCCTGCCCTCTGGGCTTCACTAATGGGGGCATTAGCACCCACTCAGCCTAGGACCCCGATGTCCTGCTCACTCGCTTGGTCCTGAGAGGGCTATATCATACAGCCCTCCTCAGCGACCATCTTCACTGCTCTCCTAACTCATACTGTTTGGTTTCACTTTCTGTGTAAGCTTGTGTGTTCTGACTCTTCCCCCGAGCCAGAATGCACAGGGAAGCTCTCCTTAAACAGGTCTTGAGCTCCCCCTTCTGGCCTGGAGTTAGGAAAGTGTTGGCTGTTGCTGTACCTCGCATGGGAGACCCCGCTCTTGCTACAAGGCATAGCATCACCCCCTGTGAGGAGGGCAACACTACTGTGGCTCCCGGACACTGGGGTGTCACATTGGCCATCACTGCAACAGGTTCTTGTATGGAGCGAATTAACACTCCTATATGCCTGTTGTTTAGTTTAGACCTAGTTATTGAGAGAGATGCCTTCAAACTGAGCACTGGGGTCAAATACCACTAATTTGATTAGGTTGGTGAGAGTGATAGTTGCCAAAGGATGGAAGGTACCAGCATTCTTCTCCTTCCTTCAGTGGTGTTGCAAGCTCTACATGCTCTCCGTCACAGATTCCCAGCATAAAGTAGATGAAATGTTTTCCCATCTATGGTTTCCCACCAACATCAGGTTCTAACTGACGAAGGTCTGAACTAAGACCAAAACATCTTTTTTTTTACGGGCTGCTTGTCTTCTTTTGTAGAATTGAACACCGTTGACCTGAAGCTGTCATCACAGGGCAGGAACATTTTAATTTTGTCAAGGGGTTCTTGTTGCCACATACTGTAACTTAGCTTCTCCTTCACCCAGTATTGGCTGAAAACAAGTGCTGCAACCATTGGCAAAATATGAGTTTTACAAGAGGAAATCTTGTTAGGCTTCTTCATCTTGTTTATGCTGACATTACCTATGATTATGTTGCGGATGGGGGACAGACCACGGCAGGGGGGGGCTGCTCGAGACGCTCGGATACGGGGTCGTGGCTGTGGCTCGAGTGGCAGCCGGACCTAGGCATGAGCACCCGTCCGTCGCCCGCAAGTGAAAAGGGGTTGTCATTTACAGGGGAGAGTTTGTCAGTGACGCCACCCATGGGTTGCGGTGATGTTGGTGACACCGCCGCTGCCTTTGTATGGCATGCCCGGGGCTGATGGAGCGGGGCAGTAGGATGGTATCCCCTCCACGGGTAGGGGAGGTGTAGTCCCGGGGTCCAGGTGTAGGTGGAGTAGAGTGCTGGGACGCAGTCTGCAGGGCTGGACCGGATGATACCGGTGTGCTCACTGTTTTTGAATAAATCACACACAGTCCAGATAGTAAACCAAAGGCCGGATATGTGTGCTCGGGTCCCGCACACTGGTGGACAGAACAGGGGCCCTTCCTCTTGCACTTGAGTGTTGTTGTCTTGTGTGTTGAGTAGTCCGCATGAAACGGGAAAAGTCCACTCCCAGTGTCTTTGCTGTGGGAGATGTGGCCCACGAGATCTGACCCTTGGGATTTTAGCAGGCACTTGTAGACGCCCTATCCCCCACATTGGGCTTCCGTCTCGCTCTATCTGGGCTGCTAGTGGGACAAGACTTGGAATCTTGTCCCCTGCTGGTTAATTGGAAAGGTGCTTGAAGCTGTCCTCGCCCTAGGGTCCAGGTACCCCGACTGTGCACGTCCTCCGGACCGGATTCCTGCTGTCGGCACCGGCGGGCTACAACCATGCCTTGGTCCACTTAAGGTCTCCCGCGACCGGATCTCCGTCGCCTGTGGCCCTGCTCTGCCATCTGCCACCTAGTCAGCTCAGGTAGTACGGCAGTCCGGGAGCTACAATCCCCGACCACCACTTTACTCCTCTCACTTCCACGGTCCAAGCTTATCTGACTTGTGTACCGCCCCGCGGGCTCGGCTGCAACCGCCGAGCCGCTCGGATCCGTGCTCGTACGGTGGGTGGTGGCTCGAGTCTCTCACGGACCCGGGGGTCACGTCACTCTGCAAGGGAGTTGGCGCAACATGCAGGGACTTGACGGGGAGTTCCACGGCCGGGGCCGCGGCGGTTTGGTTTGGGATGTAAGTTCGTGACGCCACCCACGGGTTGTGCTAAATAGATGGACACCACCGCTGCCGTTAACTAGGCCTCCCGGGGACGGTGTTGCGCAGTTTGGTGTTGCACCCTCCGTGGGTAGGGGAGCGATGTTCCCGGGGGCCCGAGGGAGGTGCTGAGGCGTGGGAGCGGGTGCGTGCTGGGTGCTGAGGCTGTGCGGCGCGGTGCGCGGCCCGAAGGCACTGGTGTACTCACTATGACACAATACACTGGAGTCTCCGGTAAACCAAACGGGGTGATGAACGGGGCCCGCAGCCGGCTGCAGCTTCTCCCAGAATAGGTTGGTGGTTTCCGCCTTTCTCCTGCACCTTTTTGTATGAATGTTTGACTCCTATGCTTAAGCAACGGTAGTCCGCTCCCCGACTTGTATATGCCGTAGGAGCCCGTTTGCCCGCAGACGCTGGCCCCTTGGGTCTCTATGCCTTGGCAGTGGCTTTACCCTGTATGGTTGGGCTGTTGTCTTCTAACGGGTCTTGTGTGGGATAGGTCCTTAAGTCCAGTCCGCAATCAGTTGATTTGACTCGGATCTGTCGGTTCAGGGCTTTGTACTGGGTCTAAGTATCCCTCCTGGTGCTCCGGTTTCCAATCGGTTCCCCGGTTCGGTACCGGCGGGCCACCGACCCCATTCCCTACGGTTCCACCGGCTGTAATCCCAGCTCCTGCAGACGGCCACCATCGTCTGCCTCCTTGCCAAAGGTGACTGGGCTCCGACCCAGCCATCGGAGTAGTCCGTTGGCAGGCCTGGATACAGGTCTGCCCTTGAACTTGACTTCTCTATACTCTGCACTACAACTTGTGTCTTTGTTTTCCCGCCTCCAGGCCTGTGAACTCCTCGGTGGGCGGAGCCAACCACCTGGCTCCGCCCCCCTGGTGTGGACATCAAACCTGGAGGGTGGTGACAAGGGTTTTCTAGGTTGGCTGCTGTCACCTAGTCGGGAAGGGAGGGTGTGTGTGTGACTACCTGGGACGACCTGACTATTCCAGGGCGTCACACTTGTTCCCTCCCCTTGACACCTCAGAACCACTAGGTGGGCGTCACCATCTGCCTGACCCCGCCCACTGGTGTGTCCCTATTGTCCTGGGAGGGTGACTAGGCTTTTGTGGCTGGTGTATGTACCTGTGTGGGGTTGTGTTGGAAGGTCAAAGGGAAGAGAATCCTGCTTCTGGAAGATGGATGCAGTCTCTTGTGACACCCTGATTTTGTCAGGGCGTCACAATTACCCAGTGTTGAAAAAAGCATTGGGCAAATAGCACATCATGTGGTCTGTCCGTTTGCCGATGTACCTTGTGTAGCTGGAGAATCTTTGTGTGGCGCCCCAGCATCTGGTTGCCACAACAGTATTGCCCCTCCAAAGGGTTAATGCTGAGCCTGGAGGTAATTGGGGAAGTCTATTGGCCAGTAAGTACCAACATTCAACATCGTTTCTCCCTCAGGCCAGCAGAGGCAGCTCTAAACCTGGAGTTCCAGGGAGCACTTCCTAAAGCTCTGACCTGAGGGAGGAGTTAGGTAGTCTGTGAGGGAAGTTGAAGGAGAGAGGAGCTGAGTAGTGCAGTCCTGCGAGCTGGGGCCTGGGGCTAAGATAGCTCAGCCCAGAAAAGCAGGATCTGTAGCGAGGCAAAGAGAAGACACTAGAGGAGGACGGGTCAGAACCTGTTCGCCTCAGAAGAGCATGCAACAAAACATCGGACGTCGGAATCTGTGGTTGCCAGGGTGTAAAACCCTTCCCTGGTAGCCGAATCCGAAGGGCAGGAGGACTGCAGGTCTCCTGGCCCCCATAAAGAACCCGAAGGTCCAGCTGCATCACAGGGGCCCGGTGTGGACTCCAGCAGAGAAGCACCATAGAGGGCCTACGCAGCCTACCACACGGGAAAGGGACGTACCACAAGTCCCAGCAGCAAGAGGGCCACTGCTTTACCAAGATTGCAGGGTCCTGTAGAAGCAGAGAAAGAGCAGGGAGTAGGCCTCATTACTCAACTGGCCAAAGAGATCACCCCAGGTACTTCCAGGCCGACCGGATCGCCCTTACCACCTGTGACGGTCTCCCAGGACTAATCTGTTGCAAGTAAAAGAAAAGAAAGTAAAGAGACTGTTGTTTGTGTCGGTTCTTTATACTACCTGGTTGGCCCTGCACCGCAACATTCACAAAACCACCATAGACTCTCACAAGCACCAACGGTTGCCCCGGGGTACCGCTCCACCTGTGGGGAGCAGAACCATCTCAGCTGCCATTACATCAGCCCCGGAGGCCCTATCCAGCAGCGGCGGCTCCATAGCCGCAATCCACAGGTGGCGTCACGAATATATTTCCACAAACTTTATTATTAATCATCACCCCCACTACAGCCATATTAGTTGACCCCGCCAGGGTCACGGAGTCGGGCCCTGCCACCGCTGACTACCCCCCGGACTAGTCCGGCCGACACCGGGTCACCCAGAGCCCTGGGGTGGGCGAGTCACTTTGCAGAACAGAATCAGCATATCTGTGCTGTTGTCAAGGACTTGTGTCTTGTTTGCTATAGTCCTAAATTGAGGGGGATGAAGAGCAGCCTCTGGCGATCCCTATTGGATGGTATCTGCTTGCACTCAGTGAGCGTAGGTAAGAGTATCTCCACAGTGTTCTCAAGATAAGTTACTATAAGACCACTGGCTCTTCTCCCAGAGACCTCTGTAAAACCACTGCAAAAGCCCAAGATGTAAGGGTAAGCATTTCCCTGTAAGTTGAACATATCAAAGAGTTCTGACCTTGCAAGTGATCAGTTTTACTCTCTAATGTCCCTGGATGCAGTGGCAGACATATCGCCGGTGCAGCCGGTGGCACAGGGGCCTGGCGGTTCATGGGCCCTTGCTGGCGGGTCAGTAATAATGGAAATCTGATCTGTTGTCCGGAGCTCCAGGCTCTAAGGGGCCCTGGCCAGATTGCCCTCATCACACACAGCATCTCGGGCAGGGAGCGATTCTGCATCTCCGCACAGTGTAGGCAGCGGAAGGCAGGAATCTGTCCTCTGTTCCATGCCCAGCACTTTTTCTGTGACACACGTGCATGTACCCTGATGTCATTGGTACAACGTGCGCATGTGTGTCATTTGAAAAGTTTCCAGCTGGAGAAGAAACAGCGCAACTGGGGCACGCACAGGAGAAACAGTGGCGGGGCCCATACAACAGAACAGGGAGCTCAACGGGGGGCCTGTACGGAGAGGGGACAATAGGGAGGGAAAGGTGAGTGGTGACTAATATTGGGGGTGTTGAGATGTAGTATATTACACGTGTAGTATATGGGGATGTAGTGATGTAGCATATTACAGGTGTAGTATATGGGGGGGTGTAGTGATGTAGCATATTACAGGTGTAGTATATGGGGGGTGTAGTGATGTAGTATGTTACAGATGAAGTATATGGGGATGTAGTATATTACAGGTGTAGTATATGGGGGGTGTAGTGATGTAGTATGTTACAGGTGTAGTATATTGGGATGTAATGATGTAGTATTTTACAGGTGTAGTATAGGCTGGTGTAGTGATGTAGTATATTACAGGTGTAGTAAATGGGGATTTTGTGATATATACCTATAATATATATATATATATATATATATGCAGCTTTGTCGCAATAGAAGACGGTGGGCCCAGGCACAATTTCTTGCACAGGGGCCTCAAGCTGTCAGTGTCCATCCCTGCCTGGATGGTTCCTTCCGTCCCTGCGCTGTTGCTTGCCTAGGCCCTCGCTGGCACCGACTCACCATGACTAGTGAAGGTCAGAGAGACACTAGTCTCGCCATTCAAAGAGGACAACAAGAGGAAGGTAAAACAAATGGATGGGGAAAGACAAAACAGAAAGCACTCCTAGGTTTCTTTAGCAGGAAGAAACGACACCAAAGCTATACCGAGACAAGCTCATTTAACATTTACAGCATAGGTATGAGCTATAGCCGTCATTTATAGCAGAAAGAGTGGCTGCAGCTGAGGTTACAACTACCTGTTAGATTAATGTAGGATAGAATGGATCCTTAACTCCTTTAGTACTGGATGTAATTAAATAGGCTCCAACTCAGGGTAAACAACGAGTGGACACTGCGGATCTGTGATCAACAATATGCTGTGATCTTCTGATCCTAGATCCCCTCTGAGATCACATCAAGACATGACACATTTATTACAGGCACATTTCTAACCCCTACAGATCTCAGGTTGATCGTTAAACCTTGTGAAGCCGATCATAGTAAGTTCACGAGCTACATACCATGCAAAGTCAGATATCTGTTATCTCTGATTTTGTAAAGACAAAGACAATTGCTGGCCGAGCACTATTTGTGTGGTCCATAGTGTCTTGATGTGGGAATATATTGTTTGGCATTATCGTTTATTACACTGACTAGTTGGTGTGCATAGTCTCTGTCACATATGAAGCTAGAACTATGTGGTTTTCAGGAGTATGGTGACTTCACGGCATATTGCGTTGCATGTAGGCAACAATGCGTGGAGTTTGCTGAGGTGCAGTGACCTGATACATAAAGGAAGGTCGAAGTAGGGAGTTGGTAGTGCATTGTACATACCTTGAATGCATATACTGTAGGGAAATCTGCACCCTGGTGCCCTTAAGAAATGTCTGTACCGTAAGGAACAATTGTATTTTGGCTTAAGGGCTCCAACACACATCCGTTAAAACCACGCACGTGTGATACGGCCGTTTTTCGGGTCCGTGTTCCGTTTTTTAGGTCCGTTTTTATGGTATGTGTGGCCTGCGTGTGTATCCCGTATGCTAGCCGTATGTGCGTGTGGAATGTCTGTGTGTGCGTGAGTGAAATAACTGACATGTGTATGTGTTGTCTGTGTGAAATGTACGTGTGTGATGCAAAATGTCGTTACTACATGTCGGAAGACAGAGTAGCGGGATGAGAATGAACTCGGGTGAACTTCACCCGACTTCATTGTCATGCTGCGGCTCTCTCTGTGCCGTGTACTGATTAGCGGTCACCTGTGAAGGATTCACCGATGACCGCTAATCCCCCGAGTGACTGAAGTGTCCCCCCCTCTCTCATACTCACCGATCCCCGATCCCCGGCGCTGCACGGCGTTCACACTGCTCCGGCGGCTTTTTCTAATTTGAAAAAGCCGGCCGCTCATTAAACAATCTCGTATTCCCTGCTTTCTCCCCCCACCGGCGCCTATGATTGGTTGCAGTGAGACACGCCCCCACGCTGAGTGACAGGTGTCTCACTGCACCCAATCACAGCAGCCGGTGGGCGTGTCACTATGGAGTATAGAAATAAATAAATAAATAATTTAAAAAACCGGCGTGCGGTCCCCCCCCATTTTAATACCAGCCAGATAAAGCCATACGGCTGAAGGCTGGTATTCTCAGGATGGGGAGCTCCACGTTATGGGGAGCCCCCCAGCCTAACAATATCAGTCAGCAGCCGCCCAGAATTGCCGCATACATTATATGCGACAGTTCTGGGACTGTACCCGGCTCTTCCCGATTTGCCCTGGTGCGTTGGCAAATCGGGGTAATAAGGAGTTATTGGCAGCCAATAGCTGCCAATAAGCCCTAGATTAATCATGTCAGGCGTCTCCCTGAGATACCTTCCATGATTAATCTGTAAGTGACTGTTAAAAAACACACACACCTGAAAAAATAATTTATTAGAAATAAAAAATATTAAAAAAATACCCACGCTGAGTGACAGGTGTCTCACTGCAACCAATCACAGCAGCCGGTGGGCGTGTCTATACTGTGCAGTAAAATAAATAAATAAATAATTAAAAAAAACGGCGTGCGGTCCCCCTCCATTTTAATACCAGCCAGATAAAGCCATACGGCTGAAGGCTGGTATTCGATCTCACGCCTCGAGCAGCTCCCCACTGGCCGTGGCCTGCGCCCCCGCCCGCAACAAAAGCAGCTCACAAAGCAGGACCCTGAGAACCCCAAAACCCTTTAACCTTTATACAGGGATTTGGAATTACACAGGGCCCCGGAGATCATCACCAGTCCAGATGAGAGTAGTAGTCCGGCAAGGTCAAATCAGGAGATGCAGAACAGAGACAAAATCGGCAGACTAGGACGTGGTCAGGAAACCAGGCAAAGGTCAAATCCGGAACTGGCAGCGAGGTACAAAAACGATAGGCAGGAGGGTAGTCAGAAAACAGACAGAGGTGGAACACAGGAATCACTATACCGAACAGAGCCGGAACCAGAAAGCAGGAATACAAACTATATCTAGCAGTGACCAGCAGACAAGAGGAGGGATTAGAAGGGTGTGGTGTCTTCCTATTGGCTGTAGCTGAAAGGTGGTAACATCAGCTGGAAGACACACGCCACCTGCAGTCAGCCAGTGGTACTGCAGGTCCCAAGGAAATCCAGCTTAGTGGACGAGTGAAGCCTGCGCCCATCAGAGCCATTGGCACCGACTCCTCTCCTATCACCAGCACTGTCCACGGCGGGAACACGGCGTCATATGGTGATCAAAGCAGAAGTCACAGGAGCGGGCTCTGGTGGTGACGTGACATGCACTTTCTTACAAACGATCCATCCACTGTCTTCTTGCATGCTGCTTCCACTGCTGCACTTGCTTACAATCCTGCCTTCTTACATGCTCTTTTGGATACAGCAATTGCTTCCAAGGTATCCATTTCTGTCTTCTTGTGTGCTGCTTCCATTTCCATCTCAGATAATGTAAACAGGGATGTCACAGCACAGGGATAATACACACAGTGATGTCACAGTACAGGGGTAATACACACAGTGATGTCACAGTACAGGGGTAATACACACAGTGATGTCACAGTACATGGATAATACACACAGTGATGTCACATTACAGGGATAATACACACAGTGATGTCAGAGCACGGGGATAATACACACAGTGATGTCACAGTACAGGGGTAATACACACAGTGATGTCACAGTACAGGGGTAATACACACAGTGATGTCACAGTACAGGGGTAATACACACAGTGATGTCACAGTACAGGGATAATACACACAGTGATGTCACAGTACAGGGATAATACACACAGTGATGTCAGAGCACGGGGATAATACACACAGTGATGTCACAGTACAGGGATAATACACACAGTGATGTCACAGTACAGGGATAATACACACAGTGATGTCACAGTACAGGGATAATACACACAGTGATGTCACAGTACGGGGATAATACACACAGTGATGTCACAGTACAGGGATAATACACACAGTGATGTCACAATACAGGGATAATACACACAGTGATGTCACAGTACAGGGATAATACACACAGTGATGTCACAGTACAGGGATAATACACACAGTGATGTCACAGTACAGGGATAATACACAGTGATATCACAGTACAGGGGTAATACACACAGTGATGTCACAGGGATAATAATTACAGTGATGTCACAATACAAGGATAATACACATAGTGATATCACAGTACAGAGATAATACACACAGTGATGTCACAGTACAGGGATAATACACACAGTGATGTCACAGTACAGGGATAATACACACAGGGATGTCACAGTACAGGGATAACACACACAGTGATGTCACAGTACAGGGGTAATACACACAGTGATGTCACTGTACAGGGATAATACACACAGCGATGTCACAGTACAGGGGTAATACACACAGTGATGTCACAGGGATAATAATTACAGTGATGTCACAATACAAGGATAATACACATAGTGATATCACAGTACAGAGATAATACACACAGTGATGTCACAGTACAGGGATAATACACACAGTGATGTCACAGTACAGGGATAATACACACAGTGATGTCACAGTACAGGGATAATACACACAGTGATGTCACAGTACAGGGATAATACACACAGTGATGTCACAGTACAGGGGTAATACACACAGTGATATCACAGTACAGGGGTAATACACACAGTGATGTCACAGGGATAATAATTACAGTGATGTCACAATACAAGGATAATACACATAGTGATATCACAGTACAGAGATAATACACACAGTGATGTCACAGTACAAGGATAATACACACAGTGATGTCACAGTACAGGGGTAATACACACAGTGATGTCACAGTACAGGGATAATACACACAGTGATGTCACAGTACAGGGATAACACACACAGCGATGTCACAGTACAGGGGTAATACACACAGTAATGTCACAGGGATAATAATTACAGTGATGTCACAATACAAGGATAATACACATAGTGATATCACAGTACAGAGATAATACACACAGTGATGTCACAGTACAGGGGTAATACACACAGTGATATCACAGTACAGGGATAATACACACAGTGATGTCACAGTACAGGGATAATACACACAGCAATGTCACAGTACAGGGGTAATACACACAGTGATGTCACAGGGATAATAATTACAGTGATGTCACAATACAAGGATAATACACATAGTGATATCACAGTACAGGGATAATACACACAGTGATGTCACAGTACAGGGATAATACACACAGCGATGTCACAATACAGGGATAATACACACAGTGATGTCACAGTACAGAGATAATACACACAGGGATGTCACAGTACATAGATAATACACACAGTGATGTCACAGTACAGGGATAATACACACAGTAATGTCACAGCATAGGGGTAATACACACAGTGATGTCACAGTACAGGGGTAATACACACAGTAATGTCACAGTACAGGGATAATACACACAGTAATGTCACAGTATAGGGGTAATACACACAGTGATGTCACAGTACAGGGATAATACACACAGTAATGTCACAGTACAGGGGTAATACACACAGTAATGTCACAGTACAGGGGTAATACACACAGTAATGTCACAGTATAGGGGTAATACACACAGTGATGTCACAGGGATAATAATTACTGTGATGTCACAATGCAAAGATAATACACACAGTGATGTCATAGTACAGAGATAATACACACAGTGATGTCACAGTACAGAGATAATACACACAGTGATGTAACAGGGATAAAAATTACAGTGATGTCACAATACAGGGATAATACTCATAGTGACATCACAGTACAGAGATAATACACACAGTGATGTCACAGTACAGGGGTAATACACACAGTGATGTCACAGTACAGAGATAATACACACAGTGATGTCACAGTACAGAGATAATACACACAGTGATGTAACAGTACAGGGTAATGCACACAGTGATGTCACAGTACAGGGATAATACACACAGTGATGTAACAGTACAGAGATAATACACACAGTGATGTCACAGGGATAAAAATTGCAGTGATGTCACAGTACAGGGATAATACACACAGTGATGTCACAGTACAGGGATAATATACACAGTGATATCACAGTACAGGGGTAATACGCACAGTGATGTCACAGTACAGAGATAATACACAGTGATGTTGTCAAGGTCAGAATGACGATGATGATGAGACTCAAAGGATCTCTCGATATCCGGCTGCTGTTTCTAATTAAAAATGTCATGAGTGCACTTAGAGATTAAATAACTAGACAGCAAGTCAGTTACATCTATCTCCATGACTGGCTCTTAACCAAGTGTGTTTTTTATTGTTTGAAAGAAACTCTAGACCGAGCAGTAAGGGGGTGTAAACAAAAGTTTTAGTCCAATCAAATATCGCAGGGCAGGGCTTCATGACGTAGAGAGATCTCCACATCCTCCTTGGATTGGTCATTCCAGACTCCAGGAATTTTCCTTTGTCCATCTGTCTTGGGTGTAGAACAGGAAATAGCAGCCATCTTTACAATTACATGTGCTGGTATATACTGTGTCTAAGGAAAATACACTGAATATGCAATATACATATATACATGTTAGTAAGAAACAAAAGCATTCACAAATATGTGAGTTAGTTCACATCTACTGAACTATATAACTGAGTCTATGAAATGGCTGAATTAAGTATTTTTGGATACTCAATTCTTTATCCTCAACAGTCCCCCCTAAAGACTTACTTCTGCCATTTCTAAATTCTAAGGGTACTGTGTTCCCTTAGGAAGAGAGGTAGAAAGATCTGTTGAAAAACCTGCCTAACTGAACGTTGAAACATGGGCGGAAAGGGGAAAGGGGTTTTCTTCACCGGTTTGAGACCAAGGACTCCTAGGCGAGTCCTCACCCTTTGTAGTTGGACTTTCCCATGTCTCAAGGTTCTCTAAGTCCTCTCTTCTAACTGTTCTGGCAATGCTGGTCTAAGACTATACAGGGTTTTCCGAAAAGGATAAGTATGAGCAGAACGCTCAGTGCAGCTCTGGTTGATTAACCCTTCTGCAATGCGAGGTGTGATCCATAGATTTTTCTGTGGTTGGATCAGCTCCTCTAGTGTTGACTCATGGCTCTTTCTCGCTTGTCCTTTAGGATCAATCAGTCTCCTGACTGGAGACCATATGCTAATAGCTCTGATTTAAAATCTGGAATTGGAGATTACACCTGATTATCACACTATTCAGTCAATTATATAAAAATATACATGTCTGTGCTAAACCAAAAAACATCTTACATAAAAACCTGTTTATTACGAAAAGGAAACAAAACATATACATTTTATACACGATTTACTAGTTTCCACTTTTCTATAAAATATACACTTTTTGTAAACACATTTTTTTTTTTTACATACCACCTTCATGTGCTTCTCAACAATATCGTTTTCTGCACTGGAATGTCTCTGACCAAACCTGGAGAGAAATTTACACAACACGCACAGACTTGCATACAACGTGCTCATGATATACATCTATAATCAGTTTGCAGTCTCTAAGAATGGGTAGAGTAGGTGCAGGGTGTTTCTACGGACTCTTTACAGTTTTTTCTCACTTCGTTCTAGGCACATGTCTCACAAGACTGGGTGAATCTGCCCACCTGGGTACTGAACCCTGTGTCACCAAAGCACACACTGACAATTGTCTTTCACAGATGTTACCTGGGCCATCATTAAGAAGAGCTCTCATGGCAGAGAAAGCTAACCACCCTTTGTCCACAGACCTTCCTCAGTCAGCTGGCTCCCTGCATGTCACACTCCATTCCTTGTTGTTTTGCTTGTTCCTGTAGGGATTTAAGAACACAAGGAGTGACAGAAGTCACTAACGTGACCGGTGTCACCAAGGCATGGTCGGTATTGGTGAAAGACTCTCAACTCTAGGCCCGTTCACTGCTTCTTGGTCAGCTGCACCTGTGCGAGGATCTCCATCCGAATCCATCAGCTCAGATCTAGACTTTCTTTTCGGCATACCTAATTCATTTGACAACAGGAAAAAATCTACAACCTACATACACCTCTAAAGACTCTTACCCACTCCTGTTCTACCCATCAAGAGAGGCATTAATGCATCACTGTCTCCTGTATCAATAGGATTGGAGGGAGTGGTCGAATTTAGACTACCTCATGTGGTGTAAACAGCAGCATATCCAGTGCAGAATCGACCACCATCTGGTTTCATCTATAAAAACAAAAACTAAAAAATATACATTAGATCATTCTTATAACTTTATTTCTGATCATAATACAGTTAGTGGTCATCTATACTTCACATGACTGAGAATACTAAATAAATAAACAAACAAATAAACAAATAAACATATAAGACAAGACTTTCCTATTTCAGTTAACAGATATACCTCATAGTAATCTAATAAACATAGCCTGTGGGAAAAAGGTCAGCTTCAAAACCTATCTAATATGCCTACTGCACCCTCGAAGAAACTGGAGAATATAATTAATACCTTATTCCCCCCTTGTTTAATTGTTTATTTACCAATATGGCAAAATTCAGAGTTTTTATACTGGTATGCCCTAAAAGAAAAGATAAAACAGCAGGTAATAAATTAGCCACATACTAAAACTTAAAAAGAACAAACACTGAAAATAACGTATATCTCACAACAATATATATTACTGGGAAATTTTAAAACCTTACAATAAACACTGTATCCATAAAGAAAAGAAAAACCTTTCATAGTAGAAACAACTGAGACATGATGAAATAACAGCTGTGACTGGGCGACTAACTTGCAAAAATATATGAATTGTTTAGAAATAATCATAAAAACAGAAAAGGTGATAGAGTCACAAAATAAAAATATATTGTTCAAATAAATCACCATTAAAAACAAAACAACACAAATTATATCGCACATCCCATGAAATCTAATATTCCCTATTCCGGTATAAACAGCAAACTAAAAATGTGAAATCCTGAACTCTAAGGGTTAAACCAAACTTACGTCACTATTGAAGAAAGGCACATTCCATCAAGACACATTCCATCCTTATCTCTTAAAAGCGAGAGAGGAAGAAGAAAAAAAACCTCATCCTTTGTTATAACAAAGACGTAGCAGTGAACACATCCATTTCCCATATCTACATTGGATGCATTATACATTTTTCCTAATTCCTTTTTACAAATGGATTTGATACATTTTGACATCAGTATGGGTAAGTCGTTTACGATTTTTGTTTTAAATTAACTAACACAGTACAAAGATATATATATTTACCTTCCTCTATTTTATTTTATGATATAATGCTGTAGGACTTCTAAAATACTAATTGATTTTATGTGAACAGATATCTTTCCACATCAATTCTGTAAAAGTTTCACTTACTTATTTTTGACTTGCATTTATGGGATAGCTGAGTAAACAAATATACAATTTATACTTATTCAAATGTGTTAGTCATTTATACCACAGAACACCTCCCACCGGGGATGGTTGGAGAGCTTTGAACAAAAAGCCATTGCGAGGGGTGTGGCTTATGAGGTGTACTGCCATCAGTGGGTGTAGCAAGACGGCTGCCACAGGAAGTTCCAGGCACCTGACTTCCGGGTGTAGCATCCATGTTGTGACTCCCTGGGTGTACTGGGAGTGTCTGGAACTACGTAGTAAACCAGGGATACTTTTATATGTGTTATATATAAAAAAAACACTGGGGGACACGCCAATTCCCTTATCTCTCTGTTCCAAAAACAAACCAACGATTACAAACTGCTGAAAAACGCATAAACCAGTTAATTTCTCTCTAATCCAAACCAAAATAACACTTGTCTTTCTTTCAAATCATTACAACTCTGTTTGCTGTACTATACAAAGGCTGCAGCCATCTCCTGTATGTTACCCCACTGACCCCTCCTCTCTCCTCGCTCCAAAGAGCTGTGCTGTTTTAACCCCCGGTGTCTGCCTCTTCACCCTCCACCCCCCTTGCTTCTCAGATAAAAGACAGCAGAGACGTAGCTGTGCAATTTGATCTCCGCTCTGTCTCAAGCAGCTGGTGGACATATGGCCCCCACCTTTTTGCTTCCTCTGAGTGTAAGAATGTAAGGATGTAGCTGCTTCTGTGGGCTTCTGCTCCCCCCTCTCGCATTCTTTGTTCTCAATAGAAAGACTGTCATGGATGTCCCTGGGCTTTACCAGACCCCCGCAGTCTGCCTCTTCACTCTCAGTGAAGAAGAAAAAAAAAACTGCAGGCAGTGGGTGATTAACTTCCCCCCCTGCTTTCTTTGTCTAAGAGACTGCAGGCACACTGAGCTTCTCTCCACCATTTCTATAGCTGTCTGCTCAGACAATTAACTCTCCGAGAACCAAACAGAGAAATCACAAGCTTGATTAACCATACACTATATACAAATAAACAGCTACTCAAAGAGCCCCCCATTTCTACCTTACTTACAGCCAGAAAGACAGACAGCCGGATCCTTTACAAAAGACCTAAAAGCCAGCACCTATAGGGTCTGGGTTTTTCTCTCGGTCACCGGCGAGCGACAGTCACACCGTTAGGTCTCCGGTGCACTACCATTCTCCGGACTAGTGACCACCCACTTTCGCCAGGTGTCTCTCGATCCACAGGTAAAACAGCACACACAATGTATATGATGTTCTTACCGTGAAACGGAGGGCGATCAAATCCTCGATATCGAGCAACACCTGGATACTTGTGGAGTAGCCCCAGACGTCCGGAAAGTGGAAGCTCTGACTCACTCTTCTCGGTGGCCCCACACTTGGCGCGCCAACTGTCAAGGTCAGAATGACGATGATGATGAGACTCAAAGGATCTCTCGATATCCGGCTGCTGTTTCTAATTAAAAATGTCATGAGTGCACTTAGAGATTAAATAACTAGACAGCAAGTCAGTTACATCTATGTCCATGACTGGCTCTTAACCAAGTGTGTTTTTTATTGTTTGAAAGAAACTCTAGACCGAGCAGTAAGGGGGTGTAAACAAAAGTTTTAGTCCAATCAAATATCGCAGGGCAGGGCTTCATGACGTAGAGAGATCTCCACATCCTCCTTGGATTGGTCAGTCCAGACTCCAGGAATTTTCCTTTGTCCATCTGTCTTGGGTGTAGAACAGGAAATAGCAGCCATCTTTACAATTACATGTGCTGGTATATACTGTGTCTAAGGAAAATACACTGAATATGCAATATACATATATACATGTTAGTAAGAAACAAAAGCATTCACAAATATGTGAGTTAGTTCACATCTACTGAACTATATAACTGAGTCTATGAAATGGCTGAATTAAGTATTTTTGGATACTCAATTCTTTATCCTCAACAATGTCACAGTACAGGGATAGTACACACAATGATGTCACAGTACAGGGATAACACACACAGTGATCTCACAGTACAGGGATAATAAACATGGTGATGTTGCTGTACAGGATAATGCACACAGTGAGGTATTGAGCAAACAATGATGTCACAGTATGAATACATATAAAATCTAATATACATAATGGCCCACTTTTTATGTGCATTTCCACTGATTTACATTGCTCCTCAGTACATAGTAGAAAGGACAAAGTTCAGTCTATAAAAATAAAGCTGTCATCAGATTGGACAAGAAGAAGGAATAAAGTAATAAGATATATTGGCACTTACAGGAGGAGCCTGTATAATTGGTATGATTGTTACCTGGACAATCTGTATGTAGAAATCTATAGACCGTACTCCATTGAGCTGCGGAGGTAAAACCCCACACAGGATCAACTAAGGTAGGAGACAAAATACTGAGAAAACCATATCACGGAGCAATATTATATCCTTACCTCCATCTGTCTGTCTCTTTGAGCTGGGTATCTAAGCCTATCATATGGTGCTGTGTATCTAAGCTTATCATGTGTGTGTGATGATACAATTTATGTAGCTGAGCCCCCGGTGACCATTCTAACACCTCTTTTATTATAGCGCCCCACGGTGAGCACTAATGATTTTTCGGTGTTTCCTCTTCCCTCCACACAACCTAATCTGCGGAATTTAACTGACGCATTTCAGGTCTTTCTGTGGTTTTTCTTTGCGTTTTTTCCCCTTTTGTAATATAGAGGGTGAAATCCGCATGGCTATCCGCACGTAATACATCGAGATATAGTGTGGATCCGCAAGATAAGCCATAACATGATTGGCAGTGGATTTACAAGGACATGTGGACAGACCCTTAACACCTTCAGGACCAGGCCATTTTTAATTTTTGCTCTCTTGTTTTTTTTTCAAGGCCGAAATGTAGTTTTAACTGAAACCCATTCAGTCAAATCACATGTCGTGTATTGAAAAAAAAAATCCCCAAATTTCACAGGTTTTATTGTGCAGTAAAAATGACCTGGCAACACTTCAGTACAATAGCAAACTTGTATAGGTTTGGATTTTTTATATATAATTTAATACTGCAAAAAATGTGAAATTTGTAAAAAAAAAAATTATAAAATTAGATACTGGCAACTTTTTTATTTTTCCATTGGTGGAGCTGTGTGTGGGGTTTTTTTTGTTTTTTTTTTAACCAAGCTGCTGCTTTTATTGTTTACATCGACATTTTGGGGTATTTATGGCATAAAGGTTACTGAGGGAAAAGTGTGATTTGCTCTTATATTTTTTATTTTTTAATATTATTTAAACTTTTTTTATTATATACAGTCATATGAAAAAGTTTGGGCACCCCTATTAATGTTAACCTTTTTATTTTATAACAATTTGGGTTTTTGCAACAGCTATTTCAGTTTCATATATCTAATAACTGATGGACTCAGTAATATTTCTGGATTGAAATGAGGTTTATTGTACTAACAGAAAATGTGCAATCCGCATTTAAACTAAATTTGACAGGTGCATAAGTATCGGCACCTCAACATAAAAGCGACATTAATATTTTGTAGATCCTCCTTTTGCAAAAATCACAGCCTCTAGTCGCTTCCTGTAGCTTTTAATGAGTTCCTGGATCCTGGATGAAGGTATATTTGACCATTCCTGTTTACAAAACAATTCCAGTTCAGTTAAGTTTGATGGTCGCCGAGCATGGACAGCCGCTTCAAATCATCCCAAATCATCCCACAGATTTTCAATGATATTCAGGTCTGGGACCTGGGATGGCCCATTCCAGAACATTGTAATTGTTCCTCTGCATGAATGCCTGAGTAGATTTGGAGTGGTGTTTTGGATCATTGTCTTGCTGAAATATCCATCCCCTGCGTAACTTCAACTTCGTCACTGATTCTTGCACATTATTGTCAAGAATCTGCTGATACTGAGTTGAACCCTCAACTTTAACAAGATTCCCGATGCCGGCATTGGCCACACAGCCCCAAAGCATGATGGAACCTCCACCAAATTTTACTGTGGGTAGCAAGTGCTTTTCTTGGAATGCCGTGTTTTTTTGCCTCCATGCATAACGCCTTTTTGTATGACCAAACAACTTAATCTTTGTTTCATCAGTCCACAGGACCTTCTTCCAAAATGTAACTGGCTTGTCCAAATGTGCTTTTGCATACCTCAGGTGACTCTGTTTGTGGCATGCTTGCAGAAACGGCTTCTTTCGCATCACTCTCCCATACAGCTTCTCCTTGTGCAAAGTGCGCTGTATTGTTGACTGATGCACATTGACACCATCTGCAGCAAGATGATGCTGCAGGTCCTTGGAGGTGGTCTGTGGATTGTCCTTGACTGTTCTCACCATTCTTCTTCTCTGCCTTTCTGATATTTATCTTGGCCTGCCACTTCTGGGCTTAATAAGAAATGTACCTGTGTTCTTCCATTTCCTTACTATGTTGCTCACAGTGGAAACTGACAGTTTAAATCTCTGAGACGACTTTTTGTATCCTTCCCCTGAACAACTATGTTGAATAATCTTTGTTTTCAGATCATTTGAGAGTTGTTTTGAGGAGCCCATGATGCCACTCTTCATAGGAGATTCAAATAGGAGAACAACTTGCAAGTGGCCACCTTAAATACCTTTTCTCATGATTGGATACACCTGCCTATGAAGTTCAAAGCTCAATGAGGTTACAAAACCAATTTAGTGCTTCAGTAAGTCAGTAAAAAGTAGTTAGGAGTGTTCAAATCAAGAAATTGATAAGGGTGCCCATACTTATGCACCTTTCAAATTTAGTTTAAATTCGGATTGCACATTTTCTGTTAGTACAATAAACCTCATTTCAATCCAGAAATATTACTCAGTCCATCAGTTATTAGATATAGGAAACTGAAATAGCTGCTGCAAAACCCCAAATTGTTATAAAGAAAAAAGGTTAACATTAATAGGGGTACCCAAACTTTTACATATGACTGTACCTTTTTTTTTAGCCTTTTAAAGGGACATGTGACCATTTAACCCCTTCACGACCAGCCGATTTTGCTTTTTCCGTATTTTTTTCGACGTTTTTCTTCCAAGAGACTTAATTTTTTTATTTTTCAGTCAATCTGATCATGTGAGCTCTTGTTTTTTGCAGAAGGAGCTGTACTTTTAAATGAACTCATGAGTTTTACCATATAGTGTACTGGAAAACAGCAAAAAAAAATCCAAATGCGGAAACATTGCAAAAAAAGTGCGATTGCACTATTGTTTTTGGGATATTTTAGTCATTGTGTTTAAGATATGGTAAAATTGATGTGTTGCTGTGATTTCTCAGGTTGGTGCAAGTTCGAAGACACCAAACATGTATAGGTTTACTTTTATTTAAGGGGTTAAAAAAAAATCAGACGTTTGTCTGAAAAAAGTGGTGTACATTTTGCACCATTTTCCACAACCCTTAGCATTCTCATTTTTTGAGATCTATGGCTCAGTGATGCCTTATTTTTTGCATCTTGGGCTGGCGTTTTTAATGGTACCATTTTTGTGCAGATGCTACATTTTTATTGCCTGTTATTGCATTTTGCACAAAATCTGCAACGACCAAAAAATGTCATTTTGGCATTTACAATTTTTTTGCCGCTACACCGTGTACCGATCAGATTAATTGATTTTATATTTTGATAGATTGGGCATTTCTGAACGTGGCAATACCAAATGTGTGTGTATTTTTTATTTTTTTAACCCTTTAATTTTTAAGGAGGCAAAAGGGGGGTGATTTGAACTTTTATTTTTTTTTATTTTTCAAAACTTTTTTTAAACTTTTTTTATTTTACTAGTCTCCCTAGGGGGATATAAGGATCAGGAGTCTGATCGCTAGTTCCTTTCTCACGATCAATGCAGCACTGCTCAGATCTGGAGAAATGATAATCTCCTGTAAGTTGCAGTACTCGGTTCTACCTACAGGATCTTAGTCATGTGATCACGACACGTGACTTCCGGTATCGGCCTGTGAGTAAAGTTTTAGCGCCTATCACAATTATAATGGCGCTGTCACATATTGACAGCACCATTTAAGGGCTTAACAGGTACGGGTGGATAGCGATTCCACACATACCTTGCAGGCACACATGTCAGCTGTATAAATCAGCTGACATGAACGCGGATCCTCGCCTGCAGCCTGCAGCAGCTGGTGGGGATTAACACTACGACCACTAGGACGTAACTTTACTACCGGCGGTCATTAAGGGGTTAAGCATTTATGGAATGTACTCAGGGCAGGACTGGGACTGAAAATCAGCCCTGGCATTTGAGAGCAGGCAGGCCCACCTACTATGAAGTGAATGTGAAGTATGTTTGTTTGCGGATTGCTGGAGGTCTATAGCACAATTACAGCGTCCCAACTGCTGTAAAGCCAGAATTACACTATGTCATTTAAGTCGCCCTACAGAAAATTTACATTGTTCTTAAAGGGACTCTGTTGAGAGACAGGACTATATTTGTAATAAAAACCTCAATGGTCTTTAATACATGCTGTCAAAAAACAATTGCAGATATGCTGCCCCCCTCCCTACACACATACTTGCCTAGATGGGGGTCTTTATTACAATTATGACCACAAACAACCAGTCAAATAGATCTGACAACATTAATCCAGCATGCTCATCATAGGACAAAAAAGGAGTACAATGAGCACTAACTGGCCACTTGGTGAAAGTGGAGCTAAACCTTCAAATAGACGACATATGTAGCAGAGCCGAGTGTAGAAGAAATAGGTGGCCCTCACCCCGATCCATAAAAGTCTATTATTTTGTTTTCTTAAAAATCATGGATGCAGGAGGACGAAGCAGGACTGCCCGCATCCTCCTGCATCGCTGCCCGCATCCTCCTGCATCGCTGCCCGCACCCTCCTGCATCGCTGCCTGAATCCTCCTGCATCGCTGCCCGCACCCTCCTGCATCGCTGTCCGAATCCTCCTGCATCGATGCCCGCACCCTCCTGCATCGCTGCCCGAATCCTCCTGCATCGATGCCCGAATCCTCCTGCATCGCTGCCCGCACCCTCCTGCATCGCTGCCCGAATCCTCCTGCATCGCTGCCCGCACCCTCCTGCATCGCTGCCCGAATCCTACTGCATCGCTGCCCGCTCCCTCCTGCATTGCTGCCCGAATCCTACTGCATCGCTGCCCGCACCCTCCTGCACCGCTGCCCGAATCCTCCTGCATCGCTGCCCGCACCCTCCTGCATCGCTGCCCGAATCCTCCTGCATCGCTGCCCGCACCCTCCTGCATCGCAGCCCGAATCCTCCTGCATCGCTGCCCGCACCCTCCTGCATCGCTGCCCGAATCCTCCTGCATCGCAGCCCGCACCCTCCTGCATCGCTGCCCGAATCCTACTGCATCGCTGCCCGCTCCCTCCTGCATTGCTGCCCGAATCCTACTGCATCGCTGCCCGAATCCTACTGCATCGCTGCCCGCTCCCTCCTGCATTGCTGCCCACATCCTCCTGCATCTATGGATTTTAAGCAAATAAAATAAAGGACTTTTATGGATCGGGGGGAGGGCCACCTATTTCTTCTATACTCGGCTCTATTTTATTACAATTATGGCCCTATCTGATGTTAGAGCCACGTCACCTTCAGCTCTTTACAACTCTTGGGCTGGCCGAGAACGGTGTCACTGTTCCTGCCCTGGGCATGCACAGTAAATCAATGAAGCTGGTGAATTTACAACCTCTCAGGAGCCACTGGCTTAGGCTGGATTCACATGAGCGTATAACTCGCATATTCATTTTTGGTGCTGGCACCGTTTCAGTGGTGTCAGCGCTGTCTCTCCCGGGGGTCAAATGACATTATGTCACATAATCCCTGTGGAAAATCAGCGCTGGCTTCACTCTATCCCCTGTCAGAAAAATCAATACATCCAGTTGAAGTAAGAGTTGCTGCTCTCTCATTTCCTTCCGATGTCAATTACATCTGTAGGACGGAAGAATGAAGACAGCGCTGATTGGTCACAGGGATTGTGAAACATAAACACATACCTCCCAACTTTTAAAGAAGGAAAAGAGGGACAAAGTTTGCGGGCAAATTTTTAGGCCACGCCCCCTAACCACACCCATTTTACAGTCACGCCCATATCCACTCCCCATCCACACCCATTCAGCACGGACACACAGGCAGCCGGCGGGCCTCCAGCACGGACACGCAGGCAGTTGGCGGGCCTCCAGCACGGACACGCAGGCAGCCGGCGGGCGTCCAGCACGGACACGCAGGCAGCCGGCGGGCCTCCAGCACGGACACGCAGGCAGCCAGCGGGCCTCCAGCACGGACACGCAGGCAGCCGGCGGGCCTCCAGCACGGACACGCAGGCAGCCGGCGGGCCTCCAGCACGGACACGCAGGCAGCAACAGTGAGGCGGCCGGTCGCCCGCACAGTGAGGCGGCCGGTCGCCTTCACAGACAGGCGGCCGGCCGCCCGCCTTCACAGACAGGCGGCGGGCCGCCCGCACAGAGAGGCGGCCAGCCGCCCACACAGAGAGGCGGCCAGCCGCCCGCACAGAGAGGCGGCCGGCTGCCCGCACAATGAGGCGGCGAGCCGCCCGCACAGACAGGCAGCGGGGGGCGCCCGCACAGACAGGTGGCGGGCCGCCGCACAGAGAGGCGCGGGCCGACCGCACAAAGAGGCGGCCCGAACAGAGAGGCAGCCGGTCGCCTTCACAGACAGGCGGCCGGCCGCCCGCACAGACAGGCGGCAGGGGGGCGCCCGCACAGACAAGCGGCGGGGGGAGCCCGCAGACAGGCGGCGGGGAGCGCCCGCACACAGGCGGCGGGGGGCGCCCGCACAGACAGGCGGCAGGGGGGCGCCCGCACAGACAGGCGGCAGGGGGGCGCCCGCACAGACAGGTGGCGGGCCGACCGCACAGACAGGCTCCGGCCGGGGGTGAGGGGAGAGGGAGGGAAATCAGCGCTGGGGAGATTCGTTTACTGTACCAGCAGCAGCACAGGCAGCGCTCCTCTCTATGCCACGTGTACTAGGATGGTAGGAGGGAAAAGCAGGGAGGCAGAGAGAGAGTGGGTGGGCGGAGCCCGGGAGCCGGCCGTCCCGCCCGTGGCAACGGGACAAACAACGTAAAGCGTGAAAGTCCCGCTGTATCCGGGACGGTTGGGAGGTATGCAGCATGTTAGAATGTGTACATAAGATCCCGCTGGTGGTGGCCGCAGCTTATAGGCCCCAAATCTGGTGACAGGTTCCCTTTAAAGTGAACCTGTCAGGTGCAATATGCACTCAGAGCCAGGAGCAGTTCTGGGTACATATTGCTAATCCCTGCCTAACCGTCCCTGTATACACTAGCATAGATAAAGAGATCAAGAACAAATATTTTTAAAGATCTTATATCTTATGCTAATGAGCGCGGGGACTAGTCACAAGGGCGTTACTTCACTTGGCTAGTCGGCTCGCATAGCATGTTAGCATGTTATTACGCCCCTGTGTGAGTACTAACACGCTATGTGAGCTGACTAGCTAAGTGAAGTAACGCCCTTGGGACTAGTCCCCGCGCTAATTACCATAAGATATAAGCTCTTTAAAAATACTTTTTCTATAGATGCCTTTATCTATGCTAGTGTATACAGGGACAGTTAGGGAGGGATTAGCAATATGCACCCAGAACTGCTCCTGGCTCTGAGTGCAGATTGCACCTGATAGGTTCCCTTTAAAGGGAAACTGTCACCAGAAATTTAGCAAAAAAAATAAAAGATTCCCCTTCTGCAGCTCCTGGGCTGCGTTCTAGAAAGGTTCCTGTTGCTATTGTGCCCCCTTTGAGACCTAAAAAAATACTTTATGAAGTCTTACCTTTTTGTATGCAAATCTGTTTTTATGGTCACGGGGGCGGGCTGTCTGGCGTCCGTTATTCCCCCTCCTGCCGCTGTACGCCGTCCCCCATTGCTCATTTCCATACATGAGGACGCCTTCCTCATGTAACTGTCCTCCTGAAGTTTTGTGCATGCCCAGTGCCACTCTCGCCGGACTGAGCACTGTGCAAAGTGTGAACGCTTTTGAGGTGATTGCGCAGGCGCGAGATTATGGGCGGCGCTGTGATTGTCATCAGCAGCGTCATCCAAGTACCTGCCCATAATCTCGTGCCCGCGCTTCTCACTCTGCCTCCACCGTTATGCGCAAGCACTGTCCATATGAACCATGTTACCTATTACCATGGGCGCGAGATTATGGGCGGCGCTGTGATTGTCATCAGCAGCGTCATCCAAGTACCCGCCCATAATCTCGTGCCCGCGCTTCTCACTCTGCCTCCACCGTTATGCGCAAGCACTGTCCATATGAACCATGTTACCTATTACCATGGGCGCGAGATTATGGGCGGCGCTGTGATTGTCATCAGCAAAGTCATCCAAGTACCCGCCCATAATCTCGTGCCCACGCTTCTCACTCTGCCTCCACCGTTATGCGCAAGCACTGTCCATATGAACCATGTTACCTATTACCGCAGGCGCAAGATTATGGGCGGTGCTGTGATTGTCATCAGCAAAGTCATCCAAGTACCCGCCCATAATCTCGTGCAAGCAGTAATAGGTAACATGGTTCATATGGCCAGCACTTGCGCATAACGGTGGAGTCAGAGGGAAAAGTGCGGGCATGAGATTATGGGCGGGTACTTGGTTAACGCTGCTGATGACAATCACAGCGCCGCCCATAATCTCGTGCCTGCGCAATCACCTGAAAAAGCGTTCACATGCGCAAAACTTCGGGAGGACAGTTACATGAGGAACGCGTCCTTGTGTATGTAAATGAGCAATGGGGGACTGCGTAAAGCGGCAGGAGGGGGAATAACGGACGCCAGACAGCCCGCCCCCGTGACCATAAAAACACATTTGCATACAAAAAGGTAAGACTTCATAAAGTATTTTTGTAGGTCTCAAAGGGGGCACAATAACAAGAACCTTTCCAGAAGCAGCCCAGGAGCTGCAGAGGGGGATCTTTTATTTTTATTGTGAAATTTCTGCTGACAGTTTCCCTTTAACTGGTAGGGGAGCCAGGATAAAGCAGAGCTGAAGCTGTTGGGAAGCTAGGACCCAGCAGCTCCACAGGCAGGAGACCACTGATCGGTAAGCTAATAGAAGCCTGCAGATGCCACTCTGCATAGGTTATTACTGGCCAGTGCTATCTGCAGGAGATAAGTGCTGATTGCACGGTCTCCTCAGCTTCCTGATTCCCCGTGTGTCTGCAGCAGTGAGAAGCCGCACACGGGGAATCAGAGAACAGCTGCAGAGAAACGCAGGCTCCGGGACTGGGGATGTCCGCTCTGGGGGAGGGGGGGGTCGGCTCTGGTGCAGGGGATCCACTCCGGGCTGGTGATGTCCGCTCTGGGGGAGGGGGGGTCGGCTCTGCTGCAGGGGATCCACTCCGGGCTGGGGATGTCCGCTCTGGGGGAAGGGGGGTCGGCTCTGCTGCAGGGGGGGGTCGCTCTGCTGCAGGGGGTGATTCATACCTCAGCAGCAGTCACAGGAGTTTCAAGGTGCGCGCTCGACTCTGTAATGAATAATAGAAGGGAGAAACAGCGAGGCGGGGCTACAGTGGGTGGGCGGAGCACGGGACAAACAGCCTCACGGGCGGGACTCGGGATCAAAGGCTCAGAAGAGGGACTGTCCCGCTGTATCCAGGACGGTTGGGAGGTATGTAAACATGTCACATGGACTAGGCAAGTTATAGGTGTTATCCACTACCTGGACAATGCCTTTTTCAAATAAGGTTACCTCCCTTGTAAAATATTGCTGACATATGCTCACGTTGTACAGTGTCATGGATGTGTCTGGACCTTCAAAAAGTGAGCACACAGTGACCGTGCATTCTGCAACAGCACATCCAGGCCTTAATACTGCCCTAGAAATTGCTGTACAACCAGGTTGGTCAATGCAGTGCATATGTGATGTTGCCCAGGCATAGTGCCACCACCATGTTCACATTGGTATCACACACGGCCTTTCCTAGCTCCGGGTTGAGTGGAGACAGCCATTGATCAAACTGGTCCTGGATAGTGGTCCACAACTCTGCAGCTGTGTGACTGCATTCTTCAGTGCATATAAATTTAAGCACTGCCTGATTGACTTACCACCAGGATGTGGGCTGGCATTTTCATTTAACCCCATTACGACAGCCTTACGGAGATAAACGGCGGCAGAATCAGGTCCTTATTCTGATCTGCCCTTTATAAACGGCAGGCAGAAATAAGTGAATAGCGCCCCCAGGCGTCAGAAAATCTCCGGGGTTTCAGCTACCGGGGGGTAGCTGAGACCCTGGAGATCATGATTCGGGATTTTTTTTCCGGTCCCCGCTCACGTGATCACAGGTATACACTGTATACCGATAATCATGTTATAGTAAATCACAGCGCCAGTAAAAAATTATTTATCTCCCATCTGGCATGATAAAACATGTCAGCTGGGAGATAAATCTCCTCCCCCGGTCCCCTTCAGTCCCCCGGGGTCGCTGAAGTGCCCCCCCCAAACCCCTCCCAAAAATCCAAGATGGCGGCGCGCACAGCAGCGCACCGCCCGCATTTACCCATTGCCTCTGACTTCTGTCGCATGTGCCATCACACATGCAACAGAAAACTCCTCCCCAGGCCCTGCCAGGTCACCCCCTATTCCCCCCGGTGTCTCCCGGTGTTCCCCCGTACCTGTCGGAGCGCTGATCCCCCGCGGCCCCCTCCTCCTTCACCGCAGACGAAGGTCAAATGCGCAGAGCGGCTGTCAGCTTAGCTTCCTGCTTTCAGAGACGCTGGCTGCTGCTGCTCGGCACACTGCAGTTGTGACCCCGGGAGAATGGGTGCAGATTGTTTGCACCCACTCTCCTCAAATGGAAAGTCTGCACTCCTAGAAAATGGGGGACACGTTCCCTGAGCGTGCCCCCCCATATTCTAGAAGGTCGTGGGACTTCCAAAATAGATTACAGTAGATTTTTTTTTCTTTTCAATAAATTGGTGAAAGAGGGAAAGTTTTGGGGAGTGTTTTTTCAAATAAATTTTTTTTTTGTTGTCAATTTTTTTTTTTTTACTGTCAATTAGTTATGTCTGGTATCAGATAGACGCCGTGACATCACTAACTGCTGGGCTTGATGCCAGGTGACATTACACATCTGGTATCAACCCCATTTATTACCCCGTTTGCCACCGCACCAGGGCAACGGGATGAGTTGGGGCGAAGCGCCAGGATTGGCACATCTAATGGATGCGCCACTTCTGGGGCGGCTGCTTCCTGCTATTTTTAGGCTGGGAAGAGTCCAATTCCCACCCTGAGAATACTACACCCCAGCTGTCTGCTTCACCTTCAATGGTGATCTAATTTGGGGGGACCTCACGTTTGTTTGTTTTTTAATTATTTATAAAAAATTAAAAAAAAAAACAGCTTGAGGAGCCCTCCAAATTGATCACCAGCCAAGGTGAAGCTGTCAGCTGTGGTTTGCAGGCTACAGCTGTCTGCTTTAACCTAGCTGGCTATCAATACAGCTGTCTGCTTTAACCTAGCTGGCTATCAAAAATAGGGGTGACCCCACGTCATTTATTTTAACTATTTTTTTGGGGGGGGGCTAAATACAAGGCTAGGCATCTTTTAGTGCCACATGAAAGGCACTAAAGGGCGCCAGCTTAGAATATGCAGGGGGGGTGGGACGTTATATATGTTTGACATCTATCCATTGTAGCATTTTACGCTGTGTGCCCACAATCAGGGTTTGCAGCGTTTTGGGCGCAGAGTGTTTTCCCTACGTCCATAACGCTGCATTATGCATTAGAAGCACAGTGGAAGGAATTTTAGAAATCCCATGCCCAATGTGCTTCTTTTCTCCGCAGCATAAACCGACCTTTGGTGCAGCTTCCCGAGCCTCAGCATGTCAATTTTTGCTGCGGAGACAAGAGTGCTCTCTGCAGGTAGAATAGAGCTAAAGTCCACAGCAGCCTGATCCCAAATCCTGGGCATGGGCAGCTGCTTTCTCCCATGGACAACACTCACATCTCTGCAGGAAGGCTGGCACTGTGTACTAGACACCGTGTCTCTGGATAATTGCCACATAGCCTAACAGTGAGAATATTGTTGCTACAGCAACATTTTTGTGAAGTACCTGTGGAATCAAAATGCTTACTATACTCCTGAATAAAATCCTTGAGGAGTCCAGTTTCCAAAATGGGGTCACTTGTGGGGGGTTTCTGATGTATAGGTACCCAAGGGGCCCTGCTAATGTGACATGGTGCGCGCAATTTATATCAACTTTTCCAAAATTCAAATGGTGCTCCTTCCATTCCAAGCCCTCCCATTTATCCAAACAGAGTTTTTTTTGCCACATGTGGGGTATCCCTGCACTCACAAGAAATTGGATAACAACCTGTGGGGTCCATGTTTTGTTGTTGCCTCTTGAAAGTGACAAATTTGATGCTAAATCAACATTTCTGTGAAAAAAATGAAAATTTTCAATATGGCAACCTAAACTTATCAAATTCTGTGAAGTGCTCGTGAATTCACAATTCTCACTATACACCTAGATAAAAGCCTTGAGGTGTCTTGTTTCCAGAATGGGGTCACTTGTGGGGGAGCTCCACTGTTTAGGCACCTTAGGGGCTTTCCAAATGCGACGTACCGTCCGCTAGTGATTCCAGCCAATTGTGCAGTCAAATGGCACTCCTTCCCTTCCGAGCCCTGCTGTGCACCCAAACAGTTGGTTTCCACCACACATAAGGTATCAGCATACTCAGGAGAAATTGAACAATACATTTTATGCTGATTTTTTCCTTTTACTCTTGATAAAAAAAAAGCTGTCTGGTTGAAGTAACAATTTTGTGGTAAAAATGTATTTTTTTTATTTTCACAGCTCAACATTATAAACTTCTGTGAAGCACCTGGGGGTTTAGGGTACTCACCAAACATCAAGATAACTTCCTTGAGGGGTCTATTTTCCAGAATGGGGTCACTTGTGGGGGACCTCCACTGTTTAGGCACCTCAGGGGCTCTCCTAATGCAACATGGCATCCGCTATTGATTACAGCCAATTTTGCAGTCAAATGGCACTCCTTCTCTTCCGAGCCCTGTCGTGTTCCCAAACAGTTGATTTCCACCACATACAAGATATCACCACACTCACGAGAAATTGCACAATAAATTTCATGGTGATTTTTTTCCTGTTACCCTTGTGAAAAAAAAGCTACCTGGTTGAAGTAACAATTTTGTGGTAAAATTTTATTTTTTTATTTTCATGGCTCAACATTATAAACTTCTGTGAAGCACCTGGGGGTTCAGGGTACTCACCAAACATCTAGATAAATTCCTTGAGGGGCCTAGTTTCCAATATGGGGTCACTTGTGTTTTTTTGCTGTTTACGTACTTTAGAGGTCCTACAAATGCGACATGGTGCCCGCAATCTTTCTCAGCCAAATTTCCTTTCCAAAATTCAAATATTGCTCCTTCCGTTCCAAGCCCTCCCATTTCTCCAAACAAAGGTTTCAGACCACATGTGAGGTATCACCGCGCTCATAAAAAAGTGGGTAACAAACATGGGGTCAAACTTTTGGAATTACTTCTTGAAAAAGTGAGAAAATTGATGCTAAACCAACATTTTTGAGAAAAAAAATGAAAATTTTCAAGATTATTATTATTATTATTGTTTATTTACAGAGCACCATTGATTCCATGGTGCTGTACATGAGAAGGGGGTTACATACAGAATACATATATAAGTTACAATAGACAGACTAGTACAGAGGGAAGAGGGCCTTGCCCTTGCGGGCTTACATTCTATAGGATTTTGGGGAGGGGACAAAAGGTGGGGTGTAGGTTGGGCGGCAGCTCCACACAGTGGTGGGGCGGCAGCTCCGCACGGTGGTGGGGTGGCAGCTCCGCACGGTGGTGGGGCAGAAGCTGTGGTGGTGGTGAAGCAGTGAGGTCATTGAAGGTTATAGGCGTCTCTGAACAGATGAGTTTTCAAGTTCTGTTTGAAGTTTGCAAGTGTAGTAGATAGTCTGACGTGTTGAGGCAGCGAATTCCAGGAGACTGGGGATGCTCGGGAGAAGTCTTTGAGTCGGTTGCGTGAGGAGCGAATGAGAGAGGAGGAGAGAAGGAGATCTTGGGAGGATCAGAGATTGCGTTTGGAGTGTAGTGAGAAATTAGTTCAGAGATATACGGAGGAGACAGATTATGGATGGCTTTGTAGGTCAGTGTTAGTAGTTTGAATTGGATACGGTGGAAGATTGGGAGCCAGTGGAGGGATTTGCAGAGAGAAGAAGCGGGGTGGTATTGAGGAGAGAGGCGGATCATTCGGGCAGCAGAATTAAGGATGGACTGGAGAGGGGCGAGCGTGTAAGCAGGGAGACCACAGAGGAGGATGTTAAAGTAGTCTAGGCATGACTAGCTGAGGGAGGATTCTCCGGTCGTGATGTCTGTGTAACTAAACCCCCTTATCCTCTAAGAATAAACACACGGACTGCATGCGACTTGGTTCAAAAATGGCCACAGCAGCCTTTTATTGCCTATTGTTTTACAAACTAGCACCTTAGGGACGCCGTCCAACGGGCGACCCAAAACAACCACATAAAGGTAACAATAGACAATAACATTTACAATACCCCCCGGGGTAGGCCCAGTCCACTAACTACTACTCCCCCTGT
This sequence comes from Anomaloglossus baeobatrachus, assembly GCF_048569485.1. Lineage (NCBI taxonomy): Eukaryota > Metazoa > Chordata > Amphibia > Anura > Aromobatidae > Anomaloglossus > Anomaloglossus baeobatrachus. Next base: position 657,967,492 of record NC_134356.1, on the reverse strand, counting down.
CCCCGGCCGCAACACACCGACCCAGAGACGAGGTGCCAATCACCCACGGATTGACCCCCACACTTTGGCAGAACCCCGTGCCTGCCACATCCCGGAACCGAGAGCCACCATACCAAGACAATGACTCCCGGTCCAGCCACCAATCACTTCCAAACCTCTGGACCAGACCTACCCCCCCCCCCCCCCCGCTGCTGTGACAAATAGTATCCCAACTACCCAAAAAACATCCCCCACATAACAACACAAAGGGAGGGTAGGCGGGAATCGTTCGGCGTCCGGAAACAGAAGAGGAGGTAACTCTTCCCTCTCCCGGACTAACCCTTTCCCTACTCCTCCTCTTCCTCCCAGGCTAAGACCATCCCCAAATGCCATATTAGGCATACACACAGCTGTCCCTATTAACCCCATCACTCCCTACCTCACCCTTGGTCATGTCGCCCCTCCCCCCCAAGTGGGTCCGTGGCTTTCTTGACCAGCTGAGGGAGGATTCTCCGGTCGTGATGTCTGTGTAACTAAACCCCCTTATCCTCTAAGAATAAACACACGGACTGCATGCGACTTGGTTCAAAAATGGCCACAGCAGCCTTTTATTGCCTATTGTTTTACAAACTAGCACCTTAGGGACGCCGTCCAACGGGCGACCCAAAACAACCACATAAAGGTAACAATAGACAATAACATTTTCAATACCCCCCGGGGTAGGCCCAGTCCACTAACTACTACTCCCCCTGTCCCCGGCCGCAACACACCGACCCAGAGACGAGGTGCCAATCACCCACGGATTGACCCCCACACTTTGGCAGAACCCCGTGCCTGCCACATCCTGGAACCGAGAGCCACCATACCAAGACAATGACTCCCGGTCCAGCCACCAATCACTTCCAAACCTCTGGACCAGACCTACTCCCCCCGCCACAGGACAGACCACGTGACACCTTACGTGGCCTGGACCCGCCACACACCAAAAGCACGCTCCACACCATCCTGCAGACCCAACGCCCATAAATCCAGACCGACCTCGTTGAGGTGCACACCATCACCCCTCCGAAATCGCCAATCTGCCGGCTCCAAATCCCTGTGCCTTACCACAATAACACCATTCCTGGTCACAAACCTAGCCACCACGCTATTCACCTGGGCCCTGGCCTTATTAACCTTCTCCACCGACCGAGCCCCTCTCCATGCCAACCTGGTCACTATGTCTGACCATACGACCAGCCAACCAGGATACCGCTTCCACAACTGCAGTAAGTCGATCTTTATATCTCGGATCAAATCCCGCGACGCCCGGGCACCAAGATCATTACCCCCCACATGTAATACCAGCACATCCGGGGGCCGCTCAACTTTACAATGGAAACGAAATTCCGGGACCACCCTGCCCTACTCCATGCCCCGAACTCCGATCCATCGAATAGTCGCCTGCGCACGATCCAAACCCAGCTGTCGACCATTCGGGCGGACCTCAGCCCGACGGGCACCCCAAAATACGAAGGAGTGCCCCAAGATCCAGATCAGGCACTTCCCTATAACAAATAAAACAGAACGAAAATATCAAAACCAATAACATCACAACCACCAACACAGCTAGAAACACCCCTTTCCGCAAACCTTCCGCACGTAACCAAATTACCATGATGCTACAACAACTGCGGTCTCACATACCGCCGAAAACAAGAAGATTCCCATCTACCAATACGCTTCACCACCTCATCTCCAAGCCCCCAACGAGCTGCCTCCGTCGCTGCACCAATTCGGAATGAATGCGACCCGAATTCCTCCGGGCGCTCCCCCGCGTTACGTAGACTTAGCCGCAGAACCGCCACAAACTGAAACCTCGACAAAAACGACCCATCCAAATGCCGCAACAACGGGCCAGGTAAGCCTCCCCTCACGGCCATAAATCTCTCGACTAAACGCACAGGGCACAATTCCTCTCCTGGAACCGCATATAACACCACCAATCTACCACGGCCCAGCTGATCCATTTTTGACCGGCGAATCCGGCACTCCACCTGACCACCGCTCACTCGCACATCCTCAAGCATCAAACCACCACCCGTCACCCTGGACGGGCTTACCAGCTCGCCTATCCGGAAAGCCCCATAAAAAGCGAGACCGAAAGCCGTTGTAAACAGAACCGTCTCGTACACAGACTCACAAATGCCGCTCAGGCCACCCACCATCCGTCTCTACAAACCGAACGATACAGGACGCCTCTTGTCCCTCTCCCGTACGCCGCGGCGAAAACCTCGCAAAGCCTGACGAACCCGAAAATCCTGTGAAACATCACGCTCCCCTCTCATTTTTAACCAAAACGCCACTGCCGACACCCGATGTGCCACAGCCGACGCCCATCGCCCGGCTGAAAAATCCGTACTCACCAACGACAACAAAGCCACCAAGTAATCCACGCTCTCCCCACCAAACATCAGACACAACAACTCCTCCCATTCAGCCCACACCTTAGCATACCGGCACCAAGTCACCTCGGTCACCGAGTTCCGAATCAAGTCTGAGATCACCGCCTCACCAGATGCCACAAATCCTCGGGACACTCCACTCCAACTTCGTCCGCCCACGGCAACAGCGCCCGAAACCTGCTGAACTGAAAACGAGACAAAGCATCAGCCACCTCGTTGTCAACACCCGGAACGTGCCTTGCCACTACCTGCACATTCAACTGCAGACATCTCAACACTAAATGCCGCAAATACACCACCACCGGCTCCGACTTAGCAGACAAGTTGTTAATCGCGTGCACCACTGCCTGGTTATCACAATGAAAACACACTTTCCTTCCGGCAAAGTGCGACCCCCATAGCTCCACTGCCACTACAATGGGGAATAGCTCTAACAGAGCCAAATTCCTAACCAAGCCGCTCTCCCGCCACGCCTGTGGCCACTGCCCAACACACCAATGACCTCTGAAGACAGCCCCAAACCCGGCCGACCCAGCCGCATCCGTAAACAGCTGCAACGCCCCGTTAGACGCCACCCTCTCCATCACCAGCGCCCGGCCGTTAAAATGCTGCAAAAATTGATCCCATACTTCCAAATCGTCCCTGATCGCCTTTGTGATCCGCACAAAATGCGCCGGAGACCTTACCCCGGCCGTCGCCGTCGCCAAACGCCTCGCAAACACTCTCCCCATCGGCACAATTCTGCAAGCAAAATTCAATTTTCCCAGCAAGGACTGCACCGCCTTAAGCCGCACCTTCTTCGCCGCTTTCACCCCCGTCACTGCGGTCCTCAAATCACGGACCTTCTCCGCCAGCAACCTGCATTCCATAGCAATGGAGTCAATCTCAATTCCCAGAAAACACATCACCGGCGCCGGGCCTTCCGTCTTATCCGGCGCCAAAGGAATCCCGAAGCTGGCCGCAACTTTTTGCAACGCAAATAGCAAACCCGCACAAACCATCGAACCCGCCGGCCCGACACACAGGAAATCGTCCAAGTAATGAATGATGGACGTAAGCCCGGACACGTCCCGAACCACCCACTCAACAAACGAATTAAATGCCTCAAAGTACGAACATGAAATGGAACAGCCCATTGGCAAACAACGATCAACATAATAACTGCCATCCCACCAGCAACCCAACAAATGCTGACTATCTGGATGAACCGGTAACAACCGAAACGCCGCTTCTACATCCGCCTTTGCCATCAATGCACCCCGCCCCGCCGCCCTAACCAGGTCCAACGCCTTATCGAACGGCACATAATATACCGCCGACAACTCCGGTGCAATGCCATCATTCACCGATAACCCTTCCGGGTAAGACAAATGATGAATCAGCCGAAATTTATTCCGCTCTTTCTTTGGTACCACCCCCAACGGCGAAACCACCAAATTCCAGCACGGCGGGGCAACATAAGGACCGCCCATCCTGCCCAAAGCCACCTCCTTTTCCAGCTTCTCATCCACCACTTCCGGATGATCCCGAGCGGAACGCAAATTACGATACGGCGGGACTGACACATTAACAACCGACGGGATATGAAAACCATCGGAAAAACCAGAACATAACAATGCCGCAGCCTCCCCGTCCGGATACCTATTTAAAAACGGAACCATCACTTCTACCTTCACCGGCATCGTCCCTCTTACCAGCCCCGTCACCAGCCTTTCCTTTTCCTTTTTTAAAACATTTGGACAAGCTATGTCCCCCCCCACATCCGGAGCATTCATGCTTAAAACGGCACGCCGCTCCAAACCTGCACTGCCCTTCATTGTACTGCCAACACAAACCTTTTTTGAAACTTGACGGGGACCCGGCCCCCGGACCCCCGGCGCCCCCCCGAAAGGGCTGAGTCGGTGCCGACATCAGTCGCATCCATAAGGAAATATCCTTATGGTCCCATCGCATACCCGGCCGCAGCGCCTTCCGCTGCCTAAATTGCTCGTCGTAACACAGCCACGCCAGCCCGCCATAAACTCGATAAGCCTCCCCTATCGCATCCATGTAACCGAACAAAGCCGAACAATGCTCCGGCTCCTTCTCCCCGACCACGCTCGCCAAAATCGCAAATGCCTGTAGCCAGTTGGCAAAAGTCCGAGGAATAAGCCTATAACGGCGCTTTTCCTCCTCGTCCTTCTCCTTTTTGGAGTCACTCGGCTTAACCCTACCCAGATTAAATTTCTCCAGGGGAAGCAGAGAAAATATCTCTACATATTCCCCTTTCCAAATTTTTTCCCGCACCTCCTTCTTTAAATGGGCCCCCAGCGGGCCTTCAAAACAAACATAAACTTCGCTTTTTGCCCTATCATCTAGGCGCACCACCTCATCCTCCTTCTCCTTTTCCTTCTCCTTTTCTCCCCCCGTCTCACTCCCCCCCCGCCCCCCCCTTTACTCGCACCCGCTCCGTCACCCCCCGTCACCGACGAGGCCCCTAAACCGGCCGCTCCCACCCACGCCGCCACCGGCGCCTGAGCCCCCTCCCCCGCCGCCCCCGAAGCCGCCGCCAGCCCCTGCAACAGCCCCAACAATTGGCTCCACACAGCTAAACCAGCGGGCGCTGCCATAGCCGCAGCCGCCCCCCCTCCGAAGCCCCCCGCCAGCGCAGCCCCTGCCGCCTCCGCGGCCGTCTCACCCGACCGCAACTCGGCGTCCCCCGAGACCGCTGCCTCGCTGTCCTCCGTCTGTCGTCCATCCGACTCCTCCGAAACGAAAGCCTCTTCCTCCTCCTCGCCGCTGGCCTCATCTTCCACCCGACATCTGGGGGGCGCCGCCGCAGCACCCCCCCCACCACGGCCGCCAGACAGGGCCGCCGCGTGGGCAGAGTCATCCCCGCTCCATCTCTTGCCCCGGGGTGACAACCAAGGAGACCGTCCTGTCCCCCGCGCCGGCACCCCGGGCCTCGATCTCTTGCGCCCGCCCCCCTGCCGACTGCAAGGGGCCTCTGGGCGCGGACGAACAGACGCCCGGCTCCGGGTCTCAGCCGTCGTCGCCTCTGGCCCTCCTGGGCTATTGCAGGCCTCCGTCCGCCGAGTCCTCCCGCTCCCACGGGAGACTGCCACATCCGGGGGCTGCACAGCGGTACTGAGTGACCCGGCGGTCGCCGCAGGGCTCCCGCCGTCACTCCTTCCCTCAGCCGCACCGGGGTTAGGCACCGCAGACCTCCCCCCGGCGCCGGACCTACCGCCACGTGCAGCCCCGCGGTCCCCCCGCCGACTGCAGGAGGATCTGCTGGCCTCTCTCCTGCGCCGAGCGCTCTCCCGACCTGGAGCCTCTGCACTCACAGTAAATCCAGCCCGGAGGCCGGGACCGGAAGTAGGCCCCGTGCTGGCCACTCCCACCTCCCGACCGCCGCGGCTGGAGCGAAGATTCCTCCCGCCGGCCTCTGCAGCAGCCAGATGCTGCCGCTGCGCTGCACTCTGCGGAGGGTCCCTGGAGGGGCTCTTACATCTCCTCCTCGCCCCCCCAACGCCCGGGGAATACCTGCGGGGGGGCCGCGACTGGCGCCCGCCGCTGCTGGGGGGGATGAGGGGCAAGCGCCGACGGGTTAACCCCGGCAGCCCTGATGTGGGACTGCACTGCCAGGAGCCCGTGCGCTGCAACCGCTGCCTGGATCAAACGCTGCAGGTCCTGGAGGTCCGCCATGGAGGTGATCGTTCGGCATCCGGAAACAGAAGAGGAGGTAACTCTTCCCTCTCCCGGACTAACCCTTTCCCTACTCCTCCTCTTCCTCCCAGGCTAAGACCATCCCCAAATGCCATATTAGGCATACACACAACTGTCCCTATTAACCCAATCACTCCCTACCTCCCCCTTGGTCATGTCGCCCCTCCCCCCAAGTGGGTCCGTGGCTTTCTGGAGATTATGACGGCATGCACTAGCATTTTTGTAGATTGGGAATTGAGGAAAGGGCGGATTCTGGAAATATTTTTGAGTTGAAGAGGGCAGGAGGTGGTCAGGGATTGGATGTGTGGTATGAAGGACAAGGCAGAGTCAAAGGTTACTCCGAGGCACCGAACTTTGTGTGCTGGGGAGAGCGTGATGTTATTTATTGTAATAGTTAGATCAGGTAGAGGGTGTAGGTGAGATGGAGGAAAGATGATCAGTTCAGTTTTGGCCACATTGAGCTTTAGGAAGCGAGAGGAAAAGAAGGAAGATATAGCCGATAGACACTCTGGGATTCTGGACAGCAGAGACGTGACATCTGGACCAGAGAGGTAGATCTGAGTGTCATCAGCATATAGGTGGTACTGGAAGCCGTGGGACTTTATGAGTTGTCCCAGGCCAAATGTATAGATGGAAAAGAGTAAGGGTCCCATGACAGAGCCTTGAGGGACACCAACAGAGAGATGGCAGGATGAAGAGGTTGTGTGGGAGTGGGAGACACTAAAAGTGCGGTTGGAGAGGTATGAAGAGGTCCAAGAGAGGACGAGGTCTCTGACACCAAGAGAAGAGAGGATCTGTAGTAGCAGGGAGTGGTCGACAGTGTCAAAGGCTGAGGACAGGTCTAGAAGTAGGAGTATAGAGCTTTGGCAGTAAGTCATTTGTTATTTTAGCCAGGGCAGTTTCAGTGGAATGATGTGGACGGAAGCCAGACTGTAGGTTGTCAAAGAGAGAGTTAAGGGGGCTTTACACGGTAGCGATATCGCTAGCAATTTCTAGCGATGTCGAGCGTGTAAGTACCCGCCCCCGTCGTGCATGCAATTGTTTGTGATCGCTGCCGTAGCGAACATTATCGCTACGGCAGCGTCACACGCACTTACCTGGTCGTCGTCGTCGCTGTGACTGCCGAATAATCCCTCCTTCAAGGGGGAGAAACGTTCGGCATCACAGCGACATCACCGCAACGTCACTAAGCGGCCAGCCAATCAAAGTGGAGGGGCGGAGATGAGCAGGACGTAACATCCCGCCAACCTCCTTCCTTCCACATTGGGGCCGGCGGCAGGTAAGGAGACGGTCCTCGCTCCTGCGGTGTCACACATAGCGATGTGTGCTGCCGCATGAGCGATGAACAACATGGATAAACAACCCTTACCGATTTTTGAGTTTGGGACGACTTCTCCATGGTGAACAATTTTCACCATTTTTGAGGTCACTTAAGGTCGCTGGTCAGTGTCACATGCTGCAATATCGTTAATGAAGCCGGATGTGCGTCAGTAACAACGTGACCCCGACGATAAAACATTAACGATATCGTAGCGTGTAAAGCCCCCTTTAGAGGAGAGGTGGGAGGAAAGTTCAGCATGGACGTGCTGTTCCAGGATTTTTGAGGCAAATGGGAGTAGCGATATGGGGCGATAGCTGGCAGCAGAGGTTGGGGCAAGGGAAGGTTTCTTTAGGATGGGTGTGACTGTTGCATGTTTAAAGGCAGAAGGGAAGGTAGCAGTTGTTAAAGATAGGTTGAAGAGATGGGTTAAGGCTGGAATAAGCATAATGGTGAGGTTGGGGAGGAGGTGGGATGGGATGGGGTCAAGTGCGCAGGTTGTGAGGTGCGCTTTTGCGAGAAGATGTGCAAGTTCTCCTTCGGTGATGGTGGGGAGGAAGTTTATAGGGGAGGGGCAATGGTCTGTTATATGAGGGGGTTTTGGTGGTTGAGCAGAAAAGACTTGTCTGGTTTGGTCGATCTTTTCTTTGAAATGTGTAGCAAATTCTTCTGCGGAGATGAGGGAGGTTGGAGGGGGCACCAGTGGGCGAAGGAGGGAGGTAAAAGTATTAAATAGCTGTTTGGGGTTGTGTGTTAAAGAGGATATGAGGTTTCTGAAGTAATCCTGTTTAGCGGAGGTGAGGGCCAAGCGAAATGTATGAATAGCATTTTTGAATCTGGTGAAGTCTTCCTGGGAGTGCGTTTTCTTCCAGCGCCGCTCTGCAGCCCTAGACACTTGCTGTAGTTTTTTAGTGAGGCTGTTGTGCCAGGGCTGTCTATTGATTCGTCTCGTTCTGCCGTGTACAAGGGGAGCGACTGAATCAATAGCTGATGTGAGAGTGGCATTGTAAAAACTGGTAGCACTGTTTGTGTCGTGGAGTGAAGATATGGAGGACAGAGGTAGGATAGAATCAGAAAGGGTGTGTATGTGTGACGCCCTGGGCAAGCCAGGGGTCACAGGTCACTACACCACATGCACCCCACATTCCCTGCAGGCACACCGAAGTCAAAACTTAAATCCTTGTTGCCTTCCTCCAGGAGCTGGTGTCTACACCAGGGGGTGAGCCAGGCGGTTGGCTCCACCCACCAAGGAGTTCACAGCTCTGGAGGCAGGAAAACCAGGCAGTTAGCTCAGGGGAGAGCTTGAGTGAAGGAGTAAACAGTGAAGTGGAAGGAAGTGGGAAAAGAGCAACAGAGAAAGTGACAGAAAGAAGCCTGAAGTTAGTCCGGGTGTGTGCCCCGGACTGAGACAGCAAGGTTGGCAGACGGCGGTGACCGTCTGCAGGCGAGACTGATTGGAGGTTGCCGAAAGGACCGTGGACGGGTGGTGACCCGGCGGTACCGGAGCGGTATACAAAGAACAGTCAGCACCAGGGCAGGGCCCTTTCGGATCCCGGCAAGGCTAGGAGTCGCCATAATTTGCCAAATCCGTCAGTGAGTAAACAGTTTAGCTCAGGAAGAGCTTGAGTAAACAGTGAAGTGGAAGGAAGTGGTAAAGGAGCAAGAGAAAGTGACAGCAAGAAGCCTGAAGTTGGTCCGGGTGTGTGCCCCGGACTGAGACAGCAAGGTTGGCAGACGGCGGTGACCGTCTGCAGGAGAGGCTGCTCGGAGGTTGCCGAAAGGACCGTGGACGGGTGGTGACCCGGCGGTACCGGAGCGGTATACAAAGAACAGTCAGCACCAGGGCAGGGCCCTTTCGGATCCCGGCAAGGCTTGGAGTCGCCATAATTTGCCAAATCCGTCAGTGAAGGGGACGACTGTCTCCCAACAACCAAGTCCCATTTGAAGGCAACAGTCCAACCGTAGAGAGGAGACACCGCCACCGCCAAGGCACCAGTTTCCCAGGGCCAGCGCCTGCGGGCAAGAGTGGAGCTCCTCCGGCTCATATCCAAGTCGGGGAGCGGGTTACCGGTGGGAACCCATCGCTACCAAACAACAACACATAGGTGCAGGAAAGAGACCGTCACCGTCACCTGCATGGGATATCAACAGTGCAGCCGTCTGAGGGACCCGTCCAACCAGCCGTTTGTTTACCGAGAACAGTGTCATGTTTACTGGCTGAGTGAGTACCTCCGTGCCGTGCGGCACAGCGCTGCCCCTGCGCACCTGCACCTTCGCAGGCCCCCCTACCCGCCTGCCCACCATTCCAAAACCCCATCACTGGGCCCCGGGATCACCAACCCCTACCCACGGAGGGGCAACACAACAACTGGCTGCTCCATACCATCACTCCCGGGATTCCCCAGCCAGAGCAGCGGTGGTGTACATCCCTTCACCACAACCGTGGTGTCACGCTCCCCGTGTCCCAGCACCACTCCTTACCCACTGATCCACTCCATGTGTCCACCAGTTATGGCTGCCGCTCCCGCTCCTGCTCCCCTGAGTCCTGCTCCTGGTCTCAGGAGTCTGACTCTGAGTATTGGCCTCATGGTTCTGTATAGGACCAGGCCGCGCCCACTCTCCTGGTCTTATGGGCCCAGCACACCTGAAGCAGGAAATGACATAGGGCTGTGCTGGGTATATAAGACTTGCCTTTCCATGTGGGCGGGGCCTGATCAACGTGTCCTGAAGCTTGTCTTTTGAGCTAGGTGCTCAGGTCCCCTTGTGCTGTGCCCTGTTACTGTTTGTCCTTTGCTACCGGGTACCTGTGCCTGTTCCTGTATTATCCTAAAGAACTCCGTGACCCTGGTGACCTGGTTATACCCGTCCCGGCCACGCCAGTGCTCCGGCTGCCGTGTACCCTGCCCCCCCGGTGGGGTACTCGGTCCAGTGGATCCACCTCCTGGGCTTACCAGCCCTCCCTGCCCTGACAGATTGATCAGGCCATGGATCCCGCTGGAGCACAAACGTCAGAGCTGGATGAGCTACGCCAGGAACTGGTGCAACAGCGTGACACCTTACACCGCATACTGAAGTTCCTGACTTCTGTGGACCACCGGTTGTACACATTACAGACTGCCGCCTCGTCTCAGTCCACGCAGCAATCTGTGTCTGGATCTGAACCTGTTGTCTCCGCAGCCTCGCAACTTCGCCTCGCTGCTCCGCCTCGGTATGCCGGGGACCCCAAGAACTGCCGGGGGTTTTTGAACCAGTGCTCGCTGCACTTCAAATTACTCCCGCACCTCTTCGCTTCCGACCAAGCCAAGATAGCCTTTGTGATGTCCCACCTGGAAGGCGAGGCGTTGGCCTGGATAAATCCGTTGTGGGAGAACGAGGATCCGGTGACGACCGACATCCGGGAATTCCTTCAGGCTTTTCGAAGTACCTTTGATGAACCGGGACGCACTACTGCGGTTACCTCCTCGCTCCTCCGGCTACACCAAGGAACCCTGACGGTGGGCCAGTACGCCATCCAGTTCCGCACGCTTGCCTCCGAGCTAGGCTGGAACAATGAGGCCTTGACTGCCGCCTTCTGGGAGGGGCTCTCCGGTCGCATCAAGGACGAATTAGCCGGTCGTGACGTTCCCCGTACCTTGGATGCTTTGGTATCACTAGCCACCCGGATTGATCTCCGTTTTCAGGAACGGACCAAGGAGGTATCCCAAGAGAACCGACCAGTCCGTCACTCCTTTGTCCTGCAGAAGTCTACCGTTCCCCCGCCATTGCCTTCCTGTGATTCAAGTCCCGAACCTATGCAAATAGACCGGCTGAGCCAAACCGAGCAACGCCGTGCAGAGCGACTCGCCCGGGGCCGGTGTTTCTATTGTGGAAGCGGTACACATCTGCTTCGTTCTTGACCGGAGAGACCAGGTAGACCCCAAGTCCAAGGGATGGTGGGAACCGCCACCCTTGGTACCGGAATCCCTTCAGTCCCGGTTACACAGACTGTCCAGGTCACGACCGAGAAAACCCAGTTCACGGCAGAGGCTCACATTGATTCGGGAGCAGCGGGTAATTTCATCCTACAAGCTACCGTGGACCGTTATCGGATACCGGTCATCCCGCTTGCAAAACCCCTCTGGTTCGCCTCCGTGGACGGAAAACCACTATACGAACCTGTCCGGTACACCACCGAACCCGTGAGACTTTGTATTGGTGCCCTGCACACTGAGACTAATGTGTTATACGTCATCCCGAGAATGACTCCTGCGCTCCTGCTGGGTCTGCCCTGGCTACAACTCCATGACCCTGACATCAGTTGGCGCTCTGGCGCAATCTCTCGCTGGAGTCCCTCGTGCCATGATAACTGTCTACAGTCCGTTCCTCAGCCCCTGGCACCTGACCCTATTATGTCACAAGAAGAGGAGAAAATGACGCAGTCCAGCGTTGTACCACAGATCCTGGCACTTGTGCCTGTGGTGCCACCAGAACCAGAAGTGACGACGCACTCCAGCGTCGTTCCACCGTCCATGACGATTGAGACTCTGATGCCACCGGCTACCGGGGATGAGTCACTGTCCTGTGCCCGGTCCGAGACGCCCGGGCCGGTCCTCCACGATGCCAGTGCTGTTTCTGTCGGTCCTCCTCTTCCCGTTGCCCCCGTTGCCACTGCTGGTGGATCGGCTAAGCGCCGTGCGGCTAAGAAGGCGGTATGGGGTCAGCGGTCCTTCCCCGCCTTTGCGTTGGGTCCCGGTCCGGTGTCTCGATCCGGGGTGCCCCTGGGGTTCTGTGCTCGGAGGGGGGGCTTAGAGGGGGGGTACTGTCACGCTCCCCGTGTCCCAGCACCACTCCTTACCCACTGATCCACTCCATGTGTCCACCAGTTATGGCTGCCGCTCCCGCTCCTGCTCCCCTGAGTCCTGCTCCTGGTCTCAGGAGTCTGACTCTGAGTATTGGCCTCATGGTTCTGTATAGGACCAGGCCGCGCCCACTCTCCTGGTCTTATGGGCCCAGCACACCTGAAGCAGGAAATGACATAGGGCTGTGCTGGGTATATAAGACTTGCCTTTCCATGTGGGCGGGGCCTGATCAACGTGTCCTGAAGCTTGTCTTTTGAGCTAGGTGCTCAGGTCCCCTTGTGCTGTGCCCTGTTACTGTTTGTCCTTTGCTACCGGGTACCTGTGCCTGTTCCTGTATTATCCTAAAGAACTCCGTGACCCTGGTGACCTGGTTATACCCGTCCTGGCCACGCCAGTGCTCCGGCTGCCGTGTACCCTGCCCCCCCGGTGGGGTACTCGGTCCAGTGGATCCACCTCCTGGGCTTACCAGCCCTCCCTGCCCTGACACGTGGGTGGCGTCACGGACAATCCACAATCCCCACACCCAAAACCCCCCTTTCACTCACGGGCGAGGAGCACCGCTAGAGTCCCCGGGATCCGGCTCGTCGCTCGAGCCACCGAGCAGCAGCAGTCCACAGCAGCCGCGGCAGCCGGACCCGAGCAGTAGGGAGAGCGCGGCGTCCCCTCCTCCGCCCGCGACATATGTTGATGTGTGCAAGGTTTCTGCGGGGTGTGCTAGGTGCTGGACAGGGGGGGCAGGTGAGGAGGACAAGGATGAAAAAGTCAATAGATGGTGGTCGGATAAGGGGAGAGGGGAGGTTGTGACGTTAGATAGAGAGCAGAGATGGGTGAAGATAAGGTCTAGTGTGTGTCCAATGTAACGTCATCAAAATCTGTGAAGTACCTGTGGGTCCAAAATGCTATACCCCTAGATAGGAGCCTTAAGGGGTCTAGTTTCCAAAATGGTATCACTTGTGAGGGGTTTCTGCTGTTTAGGTACCTTAGCAGACATCTAAATGCAACATGGTGCCCGCAATCTATTTCAGCCAAATTTGCTTTCCAAAATTTAAATATTGCTCCTTCTGTTCCGAGCCCTCCCATTTGTCCAAACAGAGGTTTCTGACCACATGTGGGGTATTGGCGCATTCATAAGAAAGTGGGTAACAAGTTTTGGGGTCCATTTTGTTGTGTTATTTCTTCTAAAAGTGAATAAATTTGGGTTAGAGCAACATTTTAGGTAACATTTTATTTTTTGCTTTTTTTCATTCCACATTGCTTTAGTTCCTGTGTAGCACCTGAAGGGTTAATAAACTTCTTGGATGTAATTTTGAGTACTTTGGGGGGTGCAGTTTTTAGAATGGTGTCACTTTTGGGTATTTTCTGTCACCTAGGCCTCTCAAAGTCACTTCAAATATGATGTGGTCCCTAAAAAAATGGTTTTGTGAATTTTGTTGAAAAAATGGGAAATTGCTGATGAACTTTGAACCCTTCTAACTTCCTAACCTCAAAAAATTTTGTTTCAGAAATTGTGCTGATGTAAAGTAGACATGTGGGAAATGTTATTTATTAACTATTTTGTGTGACATAACTCTCTGGGTTAAGGGCATAAAAATTAAAAGTTTGAAAATTGCAAAATTTTAAAAATTTTCATCAAATGTCCGATTTTTTTCACAAATAAAAGCAAAAAATATCGTTCTAAATTTATAACTATCATGAAGTACAATATGTCACAAAAAAACAATGTCAGAATCACCGGGATCCGTTGAAGCGTTTCAGAGTTATAACCTCATAAAGGGACACTGGTCAGAATTGCAAAAAATGGCCTGGGCATTAAGTACAAAACTGGCTTCGTCCTTAAGGGGTGAATGAGTGACAGGCGTAGGCTTCTTGCTCCCAGAACCCTGGTACTACAGACAAAAGACAATTTGGAGATTTTACTTGGAGTCTTTATAATTAAAAACCTTTCAGGCAAACAGTGGGACAGAAAGATAGTAGCATCCATCCTTCCCCCACCCCCAATTCCTCATAGTCCGTTTGCACACCAGGGAAGTATGGTCAATGCAACACACAGAATGTGCGCTGGCATTTTCATTTAAAAAAAAAACCAAAAGATGAATGAGTGACAGGCGAAGGACTCTTGCTCACAGAACCCTGCCACTACACACAAGACACAACTTGGAGACCCAGATTGGAGTCTTCATTTTTAACTCCTTTACCCCCAGGTCATTTGCTGTTTCCTCTCTTTCTTCTGAGAGACGTAACTTTTTATTTTTTATCAATATTGCCATAAAAGGGCTTATTTTTCGTGGGACGAGTTGCACTTTTGAATGAAAGCATTAGTTTTACCACATAGTGTACTGGAAAACTGGAAAAAAAATCCAAGTGTGGTGAAATTGCAAAAAAAAAGTGCAAGTGCACAATTGTTTTTGGAATATTTTATTCACCGTGTTCGCGATATGGTAAAACTGATATGTTTGCAGACACCAAACATGTATACTTTAACATTTATCTAAGGGGTTAAAAAAATTCAGAAGTTTGTCTGTGACGCCCTGGACTAGCCAGGTAGTCACAGACATAACACCATACACACCCCCTTCCCTAGACAGTTACAACAGTCAAACAAAAACCCGTGTTGCCTCCCTCCAGTGTCTGATGTCCACACCAGGTGGGGCGGAGCCAGGCGGTTGGCCCCACCCACCGAGGAGTTCACAGGTCTGGAGGCGGGAAAACAGACAGATTAGTTTTGGAGGTGAAAGTGAGGAGACAGAAACTGTCGGTGTCTGGGTAGGGGCCCAGACACAAACAGCAAGGTTGGCCGTCTGCAGGAGTTAGTGAATCTCTGCAGAGCCGTAGGACCAGGGTCGGACGTTGGCCCGCCGGTATCGAACCGGGGAGCGGAGTGAAGCTAAGCACAGAGGCAGGGCCATCGGACCCTGACCAGGCTTGGAGCCGCTGACAATAGTCAAGTCCGAGTGTGACAGGAACCCCAGGGGTTTCCCAACAACCAAGACCCGACAGAAGGCAACAGTCCACACTGTGAGGATATACAGCCAGCGCCATAGGCTAGAGATCCAAGGGCCAGCGCCTACGGGCAAAACGGGCTCCTACGGCACTTATACGCCGGGGAGCGGACTACCGGTGGGTAACCACAGGAGTCAGAACATTCTAACAGGTGCAGGGTAAGACAGCCACCACCAGCCATCCGGGAAGAGCACAACACTGCAGCCGGCTGCGGGACCCATCCATCCAGCCGTTTGGTTTACCAGAGACTCTGTCATTGACTGTCTGAGTGAGTACACCAGTGCCATCCGGCACCGCACCGCGCTGTCTCTGCAACCCTGCACCCCCAAACATCCAGCTTCCCCGTATCACCACTGGGCCCCGGGATCACCAACCCCTGCCCACGGAGGGGACAGCATCCTAGCTGCTCCCTACCATCCTTCCCGGGATCCCTGTCACCAGCAGCGGTGGTGCTAATAATCACCACGACCCGTGGGTGGCGTCACGAACTATCTCCCTAAATAAACCACCCCCTTTTCACTTGTGGACGAGGAGCGCTGCTCGAGTCCCCGGGTACGGTCCACCGCTCAAGCCACCGAGCAGCAGCAGAAGCCCCGGATCTGAGCGTGGCGAGCGCGTCCCCTCCGCCCGCGACAAATCCAAAAAAGGAATGGCGCTTTTTATGTAGCGTTCTCATTTTTTGGGATCTGGGGCTCAGTGATGGCTTATTTTTGTGTCATGAGCTGACGTTTTTAATTATATCATGCTTGTGCAGATGCTACATTTTGATCGCTTGTTACTGCATTTTAAACGAAAAAACTTATGGCGACCAAAAAACGTAATTTTAGTGTTTGGATTTTTTTCTCGGCATGCCATATATTGATCAGATTGATTGATTTTATCTTTTGACTAGCAGTAGAACCTGGAGTTGCGCGTGATAGTAATTAAGTCTCTCTCTCCCACTCTCCCTTTCTCCCAATTTCTCTCTGTCTCTCTCCCACTTTCCCTTTAGTCTACTCTCCCTCTTTTTCTCTCTCTCCCACTCTCCCTTACTCACCGTCTCCCACTACCCCTCTCATTCTCTCTATCCCACTCTCCCTTACTCACCGTCTCCCACTACCCCTCTCATTCCCTCTGTCCCACTCTCCCTAACTCCCTCTCACCACTGAAATCATATTAAGGGTACGCTCACACGAGTGTATAAATTGGACGAGTGCAATGTGAGAAAATCTCGCATTGCACTTGTGTCGCCCGGGGACCAGGGGTACTCAGATCCGGGCCACAAAGTCACTTCTGTGGGTATCACGGTGGCGTGACCCGGGCTGTGATCCCAGGCTCCACAGTATAAAGGGATTTGGTAAGGGAGATTTATATTGTCCGTGACGCCACCCACGGTTGTGGTGATTGGGACACCACCGCTGCTCTGGACGAGGATCCCGGGAGTGGTGATATGGAGCAGCTAGATGTTAGTTCTCCCCTCCGTGGGTAGGGGGTTGGTTGTCCCGGGGCCCGGTGATGGGGTAAGCAGGGAGCAGGGCGCAGTGCTGCAGTGCGGTGCCCGAGGGCACGGGCGTACTCACAAGTAAGTCACACGAAGTCACTGGTAACTAGGAATTGCCGGTGTCCGCAGCCCTCGGTACGGGGTGTTAGTGTCCCACACACGGTGCAGCAGCCCTTGTTGTTCTTTCCCTGCAGCCAGGTGCCTTTCTCTCCACTCTCTTCCTCTTTCTCCTCAGCCGGGAACGGGGAATCCACTCCCCTGTAGTGATCCGGGTACCCAGGTACCGAGGGGCCACCGCCCTGCTCCGGCTACCTCTGGCCCCTTCCTCACTACAGCCTGTCCCGGCCCTCTCGGAGCACGCTTTTCCTTCAGCCTAGGAGCTGCAGCTCCAGGCTCCACTTCTGTCTCCTTCTCCAACACTCTGCTCCAGCCCCTCCCCTCTGCTCTGCTTTTCTCTTACCCTGGGGGATGTGGTTTGTCTTGCTGCACCGGTGTGAGATCAGATTACCAAGGAGGATTAACTCTTTATGTGACAACCTGGCTGTGCCAGGGCGTCACACACCCCCTTGGTAAAACACGGCCCGTCCTCGGGCCGTCTAGGCACCAACATTTATTAAAACTAGAAAAAGGAAAAAATAAACACATTACAATCATACATCTTCCCACATCGGGAGGTACGTTTTCTAAAACTTTAAACCGTTCTGCCACCCCACACCTGCGGAGCAGATGGCCTCCTCCTGAACTTGAGGGCGTTCAACAGGGGTGACAGTCCATAAAACAGTCAACCTTTTAACTTGTGGGTAGCCGTCCATGCTCTACTACCACTGCCGCCACTCCCAGTACGGGGCACGGGTCCCGTGCTCTGCCTCCTGCTCAGAAGCCAGGCCCACTTGGACACCCTCGGCGCCGGCTACAACCGGCCTCGCTAACTGCCGAGGGCTCCATCTCTCACTGGCCTGCTCCTCCTCTCTGCAGGTGCACTCCGGCTGCTCCACAGCCGTGACGGGGTACCTGGGAGCGGCTGGCGCCACATCTGGGGCAGACTTCCAATCGGGTGCCACCTCCGTTGCGGCCGGGCGGGCTGCCGGAGCCGTCGTCATCTCCGTCGCGGCCAGGCGGACTGCCGGAGCCGGGTAAGATGTAATCGGGGTTGCGGCTACTACTTGTCCAGGAACAGAATTAGGCAAAGTCCTGGCGTCCCTGCCTTTACAGTCCCGGTCACATGAACTGCAGTTCCTTCCTACTGCTCCCCCTTGGTACTCGTGAGCAGTCCTTCTAGCAACTTTTAAAGTTTCTCTTTCGCTTCCGGTCCTCCGGAGCTTCACTTCCGCCCGCGTTCTCAGGGGGCGGAGCCTCTTTTTCGCGCCCACCGCTTGGGGAAGAAGGCGCTGGGCGGGAGATTTTCGTGCCCAAAATGGCGGCAAAGATGGCGACTTTCAAAAATTTTGCAGCGGATCACCGCTGACAGTCCACAACAAGGCGCACTTCCTCCAGGTAACTGGATGGGTTCGATCCTGTTCGTGACGCCAAATGTGTCGCCCGGGGACCAGGGGTACTCAGATCCGGGCCACAAAGTCACTTCTGTGGGTATCACGGTGGCGTGACCCGGTCTGTGATCCCAGGCTCCACAGTATAAAGGGATTTGGTAAGGGAGATTTATATTGTCTGTGACGCCACCCACGGTTGTGGTGATTGGGACACCACCGCTGCTCTGGACGAGGATCCCGGGAGTGGTGATATGGAGCAGCTAGATGTTAGTTCTCCCCTCCGTGGGTAGGGGGTTGGTTGTCCCGGGGCCCGGTGATGGGGTAAGCAGGGAGCAGGGCGCAGTGCTGCAGTGCTGTGCCCGAGGGCACGGGCGTACTCACAAGTAAGTCACACGGAGTCACTGGTAACTAGGAATTGCCGGTATCCGCAGCCCTCGGTACGGGGTGTTAGTGTCCCACACACGGTGCAGCAGCTCTTGTTGTTCTTTCCCTGCAGCCAGGTGCCTTTCTCTCCACTCTCTTCCTCTTTCTCCTCAGCCGGGAACGGGGAATCCACTCCCATGTAGTGATCCGGGTACCCAGGTACCGAGGGGCCACCGCCCTGCTCCGGCTACCTCTGGCCCCTTCCTCACTACAGCCTGTCCCGGCCCTCTCGGAGCACGCTTTTCCTTCAGCCTAGGAGCTGCAGCTCCAGGCTCCACTTCTGTCTCCTTCTCCAACACTCTGCTCCAGCCCCTCCCCTCTGCTCTGCTTTTCTCTTACCCTGGGGGATGTGGTTTGTCTTGCTGCACCGGTGTGAGATCAGATTACCAAGGAGGATTAACTCTTTATGTGACAACCTGGCTGTACCAGGGCGTCACACACTCTGACCAATGTTAGTCAATGAGGAAGAGGAGTTGGTCAGGTTTTCTCATATCCAGATTCTGGATGCGAGAAAATAACGGACTTCACTCGAATCATCCTAGTGACGTTCATTTTTATGGATGCAATTCTATCATGTAGCACAGAACACTGTACATAATCCTGTACAGTCGTACATGGTCGTGTAAATGAGTAATAGCTGCTGAGAAATACACGGATTGCACACTGAGCGCACACGAATGACAAGTGATAAAAAATCATCCTACTCTCCTGGACGAGAATAGGACCATTTTTACATACGTTTGTGTGAGTCCAGCCTTATACTAAGAATGTCCTTCATTGCCTAGAGCAACCAATCACAGCTCCTTCACCTGTAACAAAATAGAATCATCATACCTGTGATTGGTAGGTATAGGCCACCTGATAAATATCCAGGGAAAGTGTCAAAATAGCCAATATATTACCTCAAACATGCAAACAATTTCTCTGTGTGTGTGTGTGTCTCTTTCTGTGTGTGTGTCTCTTTCTGTGTGTGCGTCTCTTTTTATGTGTGTGTCTCTTTCTGTGTATGTGTCTCTTTTTGTCTGATTGTCTTTGTCTGTTTTTCTGTCTTTTTCTGTGTGTGTCTTTGTGTGTCTTTTTCTGTGTGTGTCTTTGTGTGTGTGTTTGTGTGTGTGTCTTTGTGTGTCTCTTTCTGTCTCTTGTGTGTGTGTGTGTGTCTCTTTCGGTGTGTGTGTCTCTTTTGGTGTGTGTCTCTCTGTGCATGTCTCTTCCTGTGTGTGTCTCTTTCTCTGAGGGTGTGTCTCTTTCAGTGTGTGTGTGTGTGTATGTGTCTTTCAGTGTTTGTGTGTTTCTTTCGGTGTGTGTCTCTTTCGGTGTGTGTGTCTTTTGGTCTGTGTCTCTCATTGTGTGTGTCTCTTTTGGTGTGTGTTTCTCTTTTGGTGTGTCTTCCTGTGTGTGTGTGTTTCTTTGTGTGTGTGTGTGTGTGTCTCTTTTTGTGTGTCTCTCTTTCGGTGTGTGTGTCTCTTTCGGTGTGTGTGTCTCTTTCGGTGTGTGTGTGTGTGTGTGTGTGTGTATGTCTCTTTATGTGTGTTTCTTTCTGTGTGTATATCTCTTCCTGTCTCTCTTTTCATGTGTGTCTCTTTGTGTGTGTGTGTGCGTGTGTGTGTGTGTCTGTGTGTGGGTCTCTGTGTGTGTCTTTCTCTGTCCACAATAGGAGTCTATAATAACAGGTCTGTTGCCAGCTCTATTGACTTTAATGTAAGCAGGTTTTTGACCAATAACTGGAAAGCACAGGGTTAAATTTACCCCTCAAAACATAATCTATGACGTTTCTTGAGTCACATGAGGCATCTGTGCAAACTTTTGTGACTGTAATTGTGACGGTGCGGATTCCTTTAGTGGACATACACACACTAATACACACACACACACACACTAATACATCCACACTAATACATCCACACACACACATACATACACTCAGCTTTATATATTACACAGATCGGGCATTTCTGAACGAGGTGATACCAAATGTGTATTTTGTAAAACATTTTTCACTGTTTTATTTTCAATGAGGCAAAAAGGGGGTGACTTGAACTTTTAGGGTTTTTATTCATATTTTTCAAAAACTTATTTTTTAATGATTTTACTAGTCCCCCTAGGGGACTATATCACTGCACAGTCCGATCGCCTGTGCATTTCTGCTGATCAGAGCACCATCTCTCTGATCAGCAGAAATGCTCTACTCCTGTGAGTTTCGCCACTCTGTCGGCTCTGACAGGAAGTGAGTCATGGCAGCATCAGGATTCATTAACTGGCCCCGCGCAAGCATGACAACACATTGGCACCAGTATGTCCTTGATCATATAGGAGTTATCATGGTTTATTATGTGCCTTTAGCACTATGTTGTCATTCTGTGGCGCCCTGGACAAGCCAGGGGCCACAGAGAACAACACCTACACACCCCACACTCCCGGTCAGGCACACCAAAGTCAGACACAAACCCTTGTTGCCTTCCTCCTGGGGCTGATGTCCACACCAGGGGGGTGGGCCAGGCGGTTGGCCCCGCCCACCGAGGAGTACACAGTCCTGGAGGCGGGAAAAGTGAGCAGATGAGTTGAGTGAGGGAAGTGAAAGTGAGAGGAAGGAAAGTGGTAAAGGAGCAGACAGAAGTTGGTCCGGGTGTGTGGCCCGGACAGATCAGCAAGGTTGGCAGACGGTGGTGACTGTCTGCAGGAGTGGCCTATCGGAGTTTACCGTAAAGACCGTGGACGGGCGGTGGCCCGGCGGTACCGGACCGGTACGCAAAGAGAAGCCAGCACCATCCAGCAGGGGCTTACGGACCCCGGCAAGGCTAGGAGTCGCCGTGAATTTGCCAAATCCGTTAACGAAGGGAACCTCCTGGGTTTCCCAGCAGCCAAGTCCCGACAGAAGGCAACCGTCCAACCGAGAGAGGGAAACACAGTCACCGCCAAGGCTAAAGTTCCCAGGGCCAGAGCCTGCGGGCAAAAGGGGCTCCTCCAGCAACCATCCAAGCTGGGGAGCGGGTTACCGGTGGGAACCCATTGGAACTGTTACACTACATAGGTGCAGGGAAAGGCAGTCACCATCAACCTGCCGGGAGAAACAACACCGCAGCCGTCTGTGGGACCCGTCCATCCAGCCGTGTGTTTTACCGAGAACTGTGTCCTCATCATTGGCTGAGTGAGTACCACCGTGCCGTGCGGCACAGCGCTGCCCCCGCGACCCTGCACCTCACCAGGCCCCGTAACCCGCCTGCCATCCATCCCTACCCCATCACCGGGCCCCGGGACAACCAACCCCCTACCCACGGAGGAGAGAACTAACATCAAAGCTGCTCCCTGTCACCGCCCCCGGGATCCCCGTCCAGAGCAGCGGTGGTGTCACCAACCTCACCACAACCGTGGGTGGCGTCACGGACAATAACCAAATCCTCACCATCCAATCCCCACCCTTTTCACTCACGGGCGAGGAGCGCCGCTCGAGTCCCCAGGATCCGGCCCACCGCTCCAGCCACCACCGAGCAGCAGCAGCCGCAGCAGCCGCGGCCGGACCCGAGCAGTGGGAGAGCGCAGCGTCCCCTCCTCCGCCCGCGACAATTCCCCTTCAGAACCGTGTGTGACAGCTTCCATAAGAATTCTGTGCCGAGCAGTCTTTGCCTATGTTTCTCACAGAGAATATGAGATGCCGTCCTGAGATCACCGGACAGCCGGACATGCCCCCCTCTCACACGTCAGGATATCATGCCCTTTCAATGAGCCAATCACAAACAGCCATCACTGAGCAGGTTCCGCCGTACTATTGGCTGTGGCGTTCTGCTGCACCTGCCCCTATCTTGTATATCACTGTGCTCTCCCACAACCTGTCAGTGCCCACTTCGCCAGCGTTGAATGCCGCGGTCTGTACACAGCGATCAATCATCCTGATGCCAGTGTGTGTGTGGTATGTTGGAATGTTATTTGTCCCTGCACAATATTCTCTATTTATTATCCACGCAAGACGTCTTACCTAATTTCTGACTCTGTAATAGGATCCCATCCACAAGTTTATCATCACCAGAGACTGAATATTATAATAAGCTTGTTCTCCACCTTTATTGTTATAATATTGGTCTGATTTTCCACAAGTTGTGATATTTTTTATTTATTTTTACCCACTGTATATACAGTTGAAACCAGAAGTTTAAATACACTATCTAAAAAGACACATCTGCAGGTTTTTCCCTCCACTCTCTATACAGACACATCTGCAGGTTTTTCGCTCCACTCTCTATAAAGACACATCTGCAGGTTTTCCCCTCCGCTCTCTATACACACACATCTGCAGGTTTTTCCCTCTGCTCTCTATAAAGACACATCTGCAGGTTTTCCCCTCTGCTCTCTATACAGACACATCTGCAGGTTTTTCCTCTGCTCTCTATAAAGACACATCTGCAGTCTTTTTCCTCCGCTCTCTATACAGACACATCTGCAGGTTTTTCCCTCCGCTCTCTATACAGACACGTCTGCAGGTTTTTCCCTTCGCTGTCTATACAGACACATCTGCAGGTTTTTTCCCTCCTCTCTCTATAAAGACACATCTGCAGGTTTTCCCCTCCGCTCTCTATACACACACATCTGCAGGTTTTTCCCTCTGCTCTCTATAAAGACACATCTGCAGGTTTTCCCCTCCGCTCTCTATAAAGACACATCTGCAGGTTTTCCCCTCCGCTCTCTATACACACACATCTGCAGGTTTTTCCCTCTGCTCTCTATAAAGACACATCTGCAGGTATTTCCCTCCGCTGTCTATACAGACACATCTGCAGGTTTTCCCCTCCGCTCTCTATACACACACATCTGCAGGTTTTTCCCTCTGCTCTCTATAAAGACACATCTGCAGGTTTTCCCCTCCGCTCTCTATAAAGACACATCTGCAGGTTTTCCCCTCCGCTCTCTATACACACACATCTGCAGGTTTTTCCCTCTGCTCTCTATAAAGACACATCTGCAGGTTTTCCCCTCCGCTCTCTATAAAGACACATCTGCAGGTTTTCCCCTTCGCTCTCTATACACATGTAACGGGGGCAGGGGGCGCCTCAGGGGGTGTAGTCGGGTCCCCTCGCCTTGTGGGCCGCAGGCTGAACCCCGGCCCGGCCGTTACTTGCAAAGCAGGTGTGTTGTTGGGGCAGAGTGTGGATGCATGGGGCCCATTCATGACAGCGTTCTTTCTGTGCTCTCCAGCTCCTTCTTCACTTTCAGGAAAGAGACAATTGCAGGCAGCGGGTAAACCAAACACCGTTTTATTAGACAAAGCTTCCATCTTTCTGCTTGCAGCAGATTTACTTTAGTACGTTACAAGTTACAGGTCCTCTTCTACAAAAACGGTTTCCTTTTTCTCTACGGGCACTTTCCTTTGCCTGCAGGGGCCAATTGTTATCCCCCTAGCAGTGGTACTCCTATCCCGATTTTAGTCCAGCCCTTTCCCAGGGATTTGTATTGAACTAGGGGACGGCTCCAGTACTCACTACCGGCTCCGGATTAGCTCCAACTTCTCCGCTTCACTGCCACAGCACCCACTCCTGCACTCTGCCCCGGCACTTCTCCTCTACTCCCTTTACTCCTGCAGACTCTTCCTCTCTCCCCTCCTAGGCTGCCCTGCCCCTTCCTTCCCTGTCACTGTTACCAGGGGAACCACTCACTACACTGGCACCTAGGGGGGGAGAACCGTACATAACACACAACATTGTACAATGTGCCACCATACTCCTGTGGCATTGTAACGGGGTGCCAGGGGCGCCTCCGGGCTTGTAGTCGTGGCCCTTAATGTCAGGCTTACCCCTGGCTCCGCCGTCACTATCGGGACAGGAGATGACTTGGTGGGGCAGAGTGTGGTGGTGCAGATGTCGTCCGACGTATAAACACTCTCCAGGCATGATTCGGTGCAAATAAAAGACATTCTTTATTTCACAACTCTTTCCAAAACCGGCAGTTACAGATGACTTCACGTTTTCCTTAGCTGGGGGAAAGCCTGCCCTGATGTCTCCTCCAGTGGGGATGTGCCCGGCTACTCTGCTTCACCCGGCTCCCACTACGGCTACCCACAGACCGGACCCATGTGGCGCCCCTGACCTGGTCAGGCACCACAGAGTATTGCACCCATGCGGGGACAATGCTTCCAGGTAATTTCCAAAGGCCAGGATGAGGTGCACACACAAACAGATAGTGACCAGGTCTCCCACACCACAAGAAGGGACCCTTGGGTAGCCAGTAGGGGGTTAACTTTCAATTCCCAGCTAGGGGTGTGTTCAGAGGCTGGTTGCTAGGAAGCAGGGCAGAGAGGAAGTGAGAGGAGTCTGGAGCTGGAGGTTGAGGTGTGTGGAAGGGAGCAGAGGGGCTCTCGTGTCAGACGGGTCCTGAGGAGTGCAGTAGCTGAAAGCGGGGGAAAAAGGGTACCGTGGGTCGGCCTGAAAGACATCCAGAGAGAGGGGTGGCTGAGTACGGAGATCCTGGTATCTGAGCACGCAAGGGGAAACAGATCCCCAGTACAGGCAGTAAATCATCCAGAGCTGCTTAACCTACAGGTGGGGGTACTTCATGCCCTCACCACTACTACACAGAGCTCGAGCCAAGCAGCAATCACCAGGCCCATAAGGGGACAGAGCCAGAAGCCATCCCACCAAGGCCACGCTGCCGGCAGACGGGCCAGAGAGAGGGGAGCAGGCTAGTAACAGCTTCCCTGGAGGAGTCCTACCACGCTTCAAGCAAGGGATCCTCCCAAACAAAAAGAGTGCAAGGAGGGCGAGCGGACAGCTACCCTCAGAACGGCCTCCTGGAATTCCTGGTTCCACCTGGTTATCACAGTGTCGCCCGGGCATCTCACCGTGACCTCTAAACAGTGAGTAAACACGTTAAAAGACTTCTTGGACTGTGTTTGAGTCATTCTGCGACCTGTGGTCCCACCCACATACACCGGGACCTGGGGCTTGCCTTACTCTCAGGAGGCTATTACAACCTACTGCACCCACCATCAGCCCCAGGCATCCCTTAACCTGCAGTGGCGGTCCGCACTGACCGCAATTCTGAGAGTGGCGTCACGACGAATCCCAAAACGAAGGTTCCCTACCTGTGACCAGACCGTCCCATCCCGTGGAGTCCCTAAGGGTAATACACTGCTGCACCGCACCTGCAGGGCTTCACATATCTGGCGTCACGAACAGGATTTGGACTAGACCTGTTCAGACAGGTGACCGTGCGCCTCAGAGGTCCGACCGCAAAAATTGAACCGCCGCCATATTGCCATCTTCAAAAGCGCGCGCTGCAGCCCGCGCGAGGGAGAAGAGCACCGCCCACGAAGAGGTGTGGCCGCCCCAGAATCCCCACAATTCAGAGAGCGTTCTGACCCAGGAAGTGGAAAGGGAGCGCGCAGATTTTTGAAGAAAAATGGACGCTGCAGGAGGTAATGCCCCTGGTCAGGGCGACGCAGCCCAAGCGATGCCAGCCCCCGTCGCGCTGGACGCAGCAGCGCCCGGTGCCGGTGCCGCGGTCGCAGCCGCGCCGGCCGAAGTCTCCCCCATAATGCCAGTTTCCTTACTGTATGTCCCAGGAGCGCAATGGCTGCCCCAATACGCCGGTAAAATAGACACGCTGACCGGGTTTAAGAAGAAGATCAACACCCTGCTAGACATGCACGCGATGACTGGTAAGCAGAGGGCCGCTGTGGTGCTGGGACAATTGACTGGAGCAGCAGAATTGGAAGCTGAGTCCTGGACCAATGATGACCGGGGCTCTGTTGAGACCATCTTTGCCAAACTAGCAGCTGCTTTTGAACACCGCACAGAGGGAGAGCTGAGGACGGACTTCTATAACTGCCGTCAGAAGCCCCAAGATAGCATAAGAGACTATGCCCTCAGGCTGCAGGCTGCACTACGGGCTCTCAAGCTGGTGGACCCTGTCAGTGATCAGGAAGGAAACCGGATGATGAAGGAACAATTCTTGCGGGGCCTGCGCTCTCCTGAGGATGGGAAGCAGATGAAGCTGTGGTCCCTGGAACACCCTGACGTGGACTTTGCCATTCTGAAAGACAGGGCAGTGAAAGCACTCCAACCTCCTGTGGACACAGACCCCGTCGCACCAGCATGGCCTGCCAGTTCCACGGCTGCAGGAGCGGAATCCTCCTCGCAGTCCCTGGTAACTGCAAAAGGACTCAACGCGTCAGCAGAGACTATAAATACACTATCCTCCCAGGTGCAACAGCTCACTAAGGATGTCGCACAAATCCTGAAAGCAATGCAGTTGCCCTCAGAAACCAAAGTCCCTCATCGGATCCTGCTAGCTGACAGCCCAGAGGACGTCCCTTGGATGCGGAGGAGAAGAGGTCCTACAACCCGAGGCAGGAGCAGTGATCGCTATGACTCATCTGGACAACCCATCTGTCGTCGTTGCCAGGAGGCAGGTCACTATGCAAGGGCTTGCCCTTTAAACGAGCCAAACCTGGGGCCGAGGGCCAGTCCTCAGGATTAAGAAGATCAGGCCCAGGTCGCTGCCGTGAGCAGTACGTGGGTGGGCGTCCTGTCCTGTCCATCGTCCTGGATGGGATCCCTACCCCGGCATTATTGGACACCGGCTCTCAGGTAACCACGATTCCGTATGTCCTGTATCGTAGGTTTTGGTCGGACGACGATCTCCGACCACCGGACCCCTCCCTCACCATCTATGCTGCCAACGGACAACCTATAGACCAGATTGGGGTCAAAGAGGTAACCATAAAGGTGGGAAGGCAGGAAATGAAGGGACAAGGACTGATTGTTGTGGACACTGATATTAGAGAAAGGAACCCGCAAATGATTTTAGGCACTAATGTCATAGAAAATTGCCTAGGGGAAGTGTTGTTGTTACTTCACCAGATTGTTGAAGGTGCTGAGGGCAGGTCGCAAAGAGCCTTGCAAAAGGAGATCCGAATCATTTTGAGGAAGCAACAGGTAAAACAGACTGGCGGTGAGATTGGTAGTGTACGGGTGATGGATGCTAACCCCATTGTGATACCCCCACGGAGTGAAATGATGATGTGGTGTAGAGCAGCGGTAGGTCTCAGAGGACAGGATTACCAGGCTGTACTAGAGCCCACTCATTCAGACCACTGGCCCACGATTCTGACAGCCAGGGGGGTAGTTGATGTACACAAGGGACGAGTGCCTGTACGAGTGTTGAACTGTGGGGAGGAGGAAGCCAGACTGCCAAGGTACGCTACCATAGCCAAACTGTTTACCTGCTCAGATGACGCCATAACACCTGTAGGTCCCCTGACACAAGCTGACTCAACAGAGGACGAGACCTCCCAAAAGCAGTTAGAGGACTGGTGCCAGAAACTACACGTGGGGACTGACTCTACACCCGTCTACCAGAAACATGGGGTTTACAGGGTCGTGCAGGAATACGAGCAGGTCTTTAGTAAGAACCCACTAGACTTTGGTAGGATCAAAGGGGTGCAACATCACATACCCACAGGCAGTCATCCTCCCATTAAGGAAAGACATAGGCCTATTCCACCAGCCCATTACCAGCGCACAAAGGACATGCTGAAGGACATGAAGGAGGCAGGAGTCATAAGGGACAGTTGCAGCCCCTGGGCAGCTCCCCTGGTCCTGGTGAGAAAGAAGGATGGCACGATGAGGATGTGTGTGGATTACAGACGGATAAATCAGATAACGCACAAGGATGCCTACCCTTTGCCAAGGATAGAGGAATCCCTCGCTGCCTTGAAAACCTCTAACTACTTCTCTACCCTAGATCTTACTAGTGGCTACTGGCAAGTATCTGTAGCAGAAGAAGATCGGGAGAAGACGGCCTTCACCACCCCAATGGGCCTCTGTGAGTTCAACAGCATGCCATTTGGACTCTGCAATGCCCCCGGGACCTTCCAGAGGCTTATGGAATGCTGCCTAGGGCACCTCAACTTTGAAACCGTCCTGCTCTACCTGGATGATGTCATCGTGTACTCCAAGACCTAC